>NC_133132.1:98759053-99044053 GCF_048418815.1 Hemitrygon akajei
ACAGGACAATTCTATACCTACACTGGGAGTGGGGACATGTCTGTAACACCACAGGACCATTCTATACCCACACTGGGAGTGGGGACGGGTCTGTAACTCTACAAAACCATTCTATACCCACACTGGGAGTGGGGACGGGTCTGTAACACTATAGGACCATTCTAAACCCACACTGGGACTGGGGACGGGTCTGTAACACTACAAAACCATTCTATACCCACACTGGGAGTGGAGGTGGGGTCTGTAACACTACAAAACCATTCTATACCCACACTGGGAGTGGAGGCGGGTCTGTTACACTAGAAAACCATTCTATACCTACACTGGGAGTGGGGATGTGTCTGTAAATCTACAGGACCATTCTATACCCACACTGGGTGTGGGGACGGGTCTGTAACACTACAAAACCATTCTCTTCCCAGACTGGTAGTGGGGACGGGTCTGTAACACTACAGGACTATTCTAAACCCACACTGGGACTGGGGAAGGGTCTGTAACACTACAAAACCATTCTATACCCACACTGGGAGTGGAGGCGGGTTTGTAACACTACAAAACCATTCTATACCCACACTGGGAGTAGGGACGGGTCTGTAACACTACAGGACCATTCTAAACCCACACTGGGAGTGGGGATGGATCTGTAACACTACAAAACCATTCTATACCCACACTGGGAGTGGGGACGGGTCTGTAACACTACAAAAACATTCTATACCCACACTGGGAGTGGGGACGGGTCTGTAACACGACAGGACCATTCTAAACCCACACTGGGAGTGTGGGCGGGTCTGTAACACTACAGGACAATTCTATACCAACACTGGGAGTGGAGACGGGTCTGTAACACTACAAAAGCATTCTATACACATACTGGGAGTGGGGACGGGTCTGTAACACTACAGGACCATTCTAAACCCACACTGGGTGTGGGGTGGGTCTGTAACACTACAAAACCATTCAATACCCACACTGGGAGTGGGGACAGTCTGTAACACTACAGGAGCATTCTATACCCACACTGGGAGTGGAGACGGGTCTGTAACACTACAAAAGCATTCTATACACATACTGGGAGTGGGGACGGGTCTGTAACACTTCAGGACCATTCTAAACCCACACTGGGAGTGGGGTGGGTCTGTAACACTACAAAACCATTCTATACCCACACTGGGAGTGGGGACGTGTCTGTAACACTACAGAACCATTCTATACCCACACTGGGAGTGGGGACGGGTCTGTAACACTACAGGACAATTCTATACCTACACTGGGAGTGGGGACATGTCTGTAACACCACAGGACCATTCTATACCCACACTGGGAGTGGGGACGGGTCTGTAACACTACAAAACCATTCTATACCCACACTGGGAGTGGGGACGGGTCTGTAACACTATAGGACCATTCTAAACCCACACTGGGACTGGGGACGGGTCTGTAACACTACAAAACCATTCTATACCCACACTGGGAGTGGAGGCGGGGTCTGTAACACTACAAAACCATTCTATACCCACACTGGGAGTGGAGGCGGGTCTGTTACACTAGAAAACCATTCTATACCTACACTGGGAGTGGGGATGTGTCTGTAAATCTACAGGACCATTCTATACCCACACTGGGAGTGGGGACGGGTCTGTAACACTACAAAACCATTCTATACCCACCCTGAGAGTGTGGGCGGGTCTGTAACACTACAAAACAATTCTATACCCACATTGTGAGTGGGGAAGGGTCTGTAACACTACAGGACCATTCTAAACCCACACTGCGACTGGGGACAGGTCTGTAACACTAAAAAACCATTCTATACCCACACTGGGAGTGGGGACGGGTCTGTAACACTACAAAACCATTCCATATCCACACTGGGAGTGGAGGCGGGTCTGTAACACTACGAAACCATTCTATACCCACACTGGGAGAGGGGATGGGTCTGTAACACTACGGGACTATTCTATACCCACACTGGGAGTGGGGACGGGTCTGTAACACTACAGGACCATTCTAAACCCACACTGCGACTGGGGACAGGTCTGTAACAATACAAAACCATTCTATACCCACACTGGGAGTGGGGACGGGTCTGTAACACTACAAAACCATTCCATACCCACTCTGGGAGTGGGGACATGTCTGTAACACCACAGGACCATTCTATACCCACACTGGGAGTGGGGACGGGTCTGTAACACTACAAAACCATTCTATACCCACACTGGGAGTGGGGACGGGTCTGTAACACTATAGGACCATTCTAAACCCTCACTGGGACTGGGGACGGGTCTGTAACACTACAAAACCATTCTATACCCACACTGGGAGTGGAGGCGGGGTCTGTAACACTACAAAACCATTCTATACCCACACTGGGAGTGGAGGCGGGTCTGTTACACTAGAAAACCATTCTATACCTACACTGGGAGTGGGAATGTGTCTGTAAATCTACAGGACCATTCTATACCCACACTGGGTGTGGGGACGGGTCTGTAACACTACAAAACCATTCTCTTCCCAGACTGGTAGTGGGGACGGGTCTGCAACACTACGGGACCATTTATACCCACACTGGGAGTGGGGACGGGTCTGTAACACTACAAAACCATTCTAAACCCACACTGGGAGTGGGGACGGGTCTGTAACACTACAGGACCATTCTAAACCCACACTGGGACTGGGGAAGGGTCTGTAACACTACAAAACCATTCTATACCCACACTGGGAGTGGAGGCGGGTCTGTAACACTACAAAACCATTCTATACCCACACTGGGAGTAGGGACGGGTCTGTAACACTACAGGACCATTCTAAACCCACACTGGGAGTGGGGATGTGTCTGTAACACTACAAAACCATTCTATACCCACACTGGGAGTGGGGACGGGTCTGTAACACTACAAAAACATTCTATACCCACACTGGGAGTGGGGACGGGTCTGTAACACTACAGGACCATTCTAAACCCACACTGGGAGTGGGGGCGGGTCTGTAACACTACAGGACCATTCTATACCCACACTGGGAGTGGAGACGGGTCTGTAAGACTACAAAAGCATTCTATACACATACTGGGAGTGGGGACGGGTCTGTAACACTACAGGACCATTCTAAACCCACACTGGGAGTGGGGTGGGTCTGTAACACTACAAAACCATTCTATACCCACACTGGGAGTGGGGACAGTCTGTAACACTACAGGAGCATTCTATACCCACACTGGGAGTGGGGACGTGTCTGTAACACTACAGGACCATTCTATACCCACACTGGGAGTGGGGACGGGTCTGTAACACTACAGGACAATTCTATACCTACACTGGGAGTGGGGACATGTCTGTAACACCACAGGACCATTCTATACCCACACTGGGAGTGGGGACGGGTCTGTAACACTACAAAACCATTCTATACCCACACTGGGAGTGGGGACGGGTCTGTAACACTATAGGACCATTCTAAACCCACACTGGGACTGGGGACGGGTCTGTAACACTACAAAACCATTCTATACCCACACTGGGAGTGGAGGTGGGGTCTGTAACACTACAAAACCATTCTATACCCACACTGGGAGTGGAGGCGGGTCTGTTACACTAGAAAACCATTCTATACCTACACTGGGAGTGGGGATGTGTCTGTAAATCTACAGGACCATTCTATACCCACACTGGGTGTGGGGACGGGTCTGTAACACTACAAAACCATTCTCTTCCCAGACTGATAGTGGGGACGGGTCTGTAACACTACAAAAGCATTCTATACACATACAGGGAGTGGGGACGGGTCTGTAACACTTCAGGACCATTCTAAACCCACACTGGGCGTGGGGTGGGTCTGTAACACTACAAAACCATTCTATACCCACACTGGGAGTGGGGACGTGTCTGTAACACTACAGGACCATTCTATACCCACACTGGGAGTGGGGACGGGTCTGTAACACTACAGGACAATTCTATACCTACACTGGGAGTGGGGACATGTCTGTAACACCACAGGACCATTCTATACCCACACTGGGAGTGGGGACGGGTCTGTAACACTACAAAACCATTCTATACCCACACTGGGAGTGGGGACGGGTCTGTAACACTATAGGACCATTCTAAACCCACACTGGGACTGGGGACGGGTCTGTAACACTACAAAACCATTCTATACCCACACTGGGAGTGGAGGCGGGGTCTGTAACACTACAAAACCATTCTATACCCACACTGGGAGTGGAGGCGGGTCTGTTACACTAGAAAACCATTCTATACCTACACTGGGAGTGGGGATGTGTCTGTAAATCTACAGGACCATTCTATACCCACACTGGGAGTGGGGACGGGTCTGTAACACTACAAAACCATTCTATACCCACCCTGAGAGTGTGGGCGGGTCTGTAACACTACAAAACAATTCTATACCCACATTGTGAGTGGGGAAGGGTCTGTAACACTACAGGACCATTCTAAACCCACACTGCGACTGGGGACAGGTCTGTAACACTAAAAAACCATTCTATACCCACACTGGGAGTGGGGACGGGTCTGTAACACTACAAAACCATTCCATATCCACACTGGGAGTGGAGGCGGGTCTGTAACACTACGAAACCATTCTATACACACACTGGGAGAGGGGATGGGTCTGTAACACTACGGGACTATTCTATACCCACACTGGGAGTGGGGACGGGTCTGTAACACTACAGGACCATTCTAAACCCACACTGCGACTGGGGACAGGTCTGTAACAATACAAAACCATTCTATGCCCACACTGGGAGTGGGGACGGGTCTGTAACACTACAAAACCATTCCATACCCACTCTGGGAGTGGGGACATGTCTGTAACACCACAGGACCATTCTATACCCACACTGGGAGTGGGGACGGGTCTGTAACACTACAAAACCATTCTATACCCACACTGGGAGTGGGGACGGGTCTGTAACACTATAGGACCATTCTAAACCCTCACTGGGACTGGGGACGGGTCTGTAACACTACAAAACCATTCTATACCCACACTGGGAGTGGAGGCGGGGTCTGTAACACTACAAAACCATTCTATACCCACACTGGGAGTGGAGGCGGGTCTGTTACACTAGAAAACCATTCTATACCTACACTGGGAGTGGGAATGTGTCTGTAAATCTACAGGACCATTCTATACCCACACTGGGTGTGGGGACGGGTCTGTAACACTACAAAACCATTCTCTTCCCAGACTGGTAGTGGGGACGGGTCTGCAACACTACGGGACCATTTATACCCACACTGGGAGTGGGGACGGGTCTGTAACACTACAAAACCATTCTAAACCCACACTGGGAGTGGGGACGGGTCTGTAACACTACAGGACCATTCTAAACCCACACTGGGACTGGGGAAGGGTCTGTAACACTACAAAACCATTCTATACCCACACTGGGAGTGGAGGCGGGTCTGTAACACTACAAAACCATTCTATACCCACACTGGGAGTAGGGACGGGTCTGTAACACTACAGGACCATTCTAAACCCACACTGGGAGTGGGGATGGGTCTGTAACACTACAAAACCATTCTATACCCACACTGGGAGTGGGGACGGGTCTGTAACACTACAAAAACATTCTATACCCACACTGGGAGTGGGGACGGGTCTGTAACACTACAGGACCATTCTAAACCCACACTGGGAGTGGGGGCGGGTCTGTAACACTACAGGACCATTCTATACCCACACTGGGAGTGGAGACGGGTCTGTAACACTACAAAAGCATTCTATACACATACTGGGAGTGGGGACGGGTCTGTAACACTACAGGACCATTCTAAACCCACACTGGGAGTGGGGTGGGTCTGTAACACTACAAAACCATTCTATACCCACACTGGGAGTGGGGACAGTCTGTAACACTACAGGAGCATTCTATACCCACACTGGGAGTGGGGACGTGTCTGTAACACTACAGGACCATTCTATACCCACACTGGGAGTGGGGACGTGTCTGTAACACTACAGGACAATTCTATACCTACACTGGGAGTGGGGACATGTCTGTAACACCACAGGACCATTCTATACCCACACTGGTAGTGGGGACGGGTCTGTAACACTACAAAACCATTCTATACCCACACTGGGAGTGGGGACGGGTCTGTAACACTATAGGACCATTCTAAACCCACACTGGGACTGGGGACGGGTCTGTAACACTACAAAACCATTCTATACCCACACTGGGAGTGGAGGTGGGGTCTGTAACACTACAAAACCATTCTATACCCACACTGGGAGTGGAGGCGGGTCTGTTACACTAGAAAACCATTCTATACCTACACTGGGAGTGGGGATGTGTCTGTAAATCTACAGGACCATTCTATACCCACACTGGGTGTGGGGACGGGTCTGTAACACTACAAAACCATTCTCTTCCCAGACTGATAGTGGGGACGGGTCTGTAACACTACGGGACCATTTATACCCACACTGGGAGTGGGGACGGGTCTGTAACACTACAAAACCATTCTAAACCCACACTGGGAGTGGGGACGGGTCTGTAACACTACAGGACCATTCTAAACCCACAGTGGGACTGGGGAAGGGTCTGTAACACTACAAAACCATTCTATACCCACACTGGGAGTGGAAGCGGGTCTGTAACACTACAAAACCATTCTATACCCACACTGCGAGTGGGGACGGGTCTGTAACACTACAGGACCATTTTAAACCCACACTGGGAGTGGGGATGGGTCTGTAACACTACAAAACCATTCTATAGCCACACTGGGAGTGGGGACGGGTCTGTAACACTACAAAAACATTCTATACCCACACTGGGAGTGGGGACGGGTCTGTAACACTACAAAACCATTCTATACACACACTGGGAGTGTGGACGGGTCTGTAACAATACAGGACCATTCTAAACCCACACTGGGACTGGGGACGGGTCTGTAACACTACAGGACCATTCTAAACCCACACTGGGACTGGGGACGGGTCTGTAACACTACAAAACCATTCTATACCCACACTGGGAGTGGGGACGGGTCTGTAACACTACGAAACCATTCTATACCCACACTGGGAGTGGGGACGGGTCTGTAACACTACAAAACCATTCTATAACACACTGGGAGTGGGGACGGTCTGTAACACTACAGGAGCATTTTATACCCACACTCGGAGTGGGGACAGGTCTGTAACACTACATGACCATTCTATACTCAGACTGATAGTGGGGACGGTCTGTAACACTGCAAAATCATTCTATACCCACACTGGGAGTTGGGACGGGTAAGTAACACTACAAAACCATTCTATACCCACCCTGAGAGTGTGGGCGGGTCTGTAACACTACAAAACCATTCTACACCCACACTGGGAGTGGGGACAGGTCTGTAGCACTACAGGACCATTCTAAACCCACACTGGGACTGGGGACATGTCTGTAACACTACAAAACCATTCTATACCCACACTGGGACTGGGGACATGTCTGTAACACTACAAAACCATTCTACACCCACACTGGGAGTGGGGACAGGTCTGTAGCACTACAGGACCATTCTAAACCCACACTGGGACTGGGGACATGTCTGTAACACTACAAAACCATTCTATACCCACACTGGGAGTGGGGACATGTCTGTAACACTACAAAACCATTCTATACCCACACTGGGAGTGGGGACAGGTCTGTAGCACTACAAAACCATTCTATACCCACACTGGGAGTGGGGACGGGTCTGTAACACTACAGGACCATTCTAAACCCACACTGGGACTGGGGACATGTCTGTAACACTACAAAACCATTCTATACCCACACTGGGAGTGGGGACGGGTCTGTAACACTACAGGACCATTCTAAACCCACAGTGGGACTGGGGATGGGTCTGTAACACTACAAAACCATTCTACACACACACTGGGAGTGGGGATGGGTCTGTAACACTACAGGACCTTTCTAAACCCACACTGGGACTGGGGACGGTTCTGTAACACTACAAAACCATTCTATACCCACACTGGGAGTGGGGACGGGTCTGTAACACTACAGGACCATTCTAAACCCACACTGGGATTGGGGACGGGTCTGTAACAATACAAAACCATTCTATACCCACACTGGGAGTGGGGACGGGTCTGTAACACTACAGGACCATTCTAAACCCACACTGGGACTGGGGACGGGTCTGTAACACTACAAAACCATTCTATACCCACCCTGAGAGTGTGGGCGGGTCTGTAACACTACAAAACAATTCTATACCCACATTGTGAGTGGGGAAGGGTCTGTAACACTACAGGACCATTCCATATCCACACTGGGACTGGAGGCGGGTCTGTAACACTACAAAACCATTCTATACCCACACTGGGAGTGGGGATGGGTCTGTAACACTACGGGACTATTCTATACCCACACTGGGAGTGCGGACGGGTCTGTAACACTACAGGACCATTCTAAACCCACACTGCAACCGGGCACAGGTCTGTAACAATACAAAACCATTCTATACCCACACTGGGAGTGGAGGCGGGTCTGTAACACTACAAAATCATTCTATACCCACACTGGGAGAGGGGCGGGGCTGTAACACTACAGGACCTTTCTATACCCACACTGGGAGTGGGGACGGGTCTTGAACACTACAAAACCATTCTATACCCACACTGGGAGTGGGGACGGGTCTGTAACACTACAAAACCATTCTCATCCCAGACTGATAGTGGGGACGGGTCTGTAACACTACAGGACAATTCTATACCCACACTGGGAGTGGGGACGGGTCTGTAACACTACAAAACCATTGTATACCCACACTGGGAGTGGGGACGGGTCTGTAACACTATAGGACCATTCTAAACGCACACTGGGACTGGGGACGGGTCTGTAACACTACAAAACCATTCTATACCCACACTGGGAGTGGAGGCGGGGTCTGTAACACTACAAAACCATTGTATACCCACACTGGGAGTGGAGGCGGGTCTGTTACACTAGAAAACCATTCTATACCTACACTGGGAGTGGGGATGTGTCTGTAAATCTACAGGACCATTCTATACCCACACTGGGTGTGGGGACGGGTCTGTAACACTACAAAACCATTCTATACCCACACTGGGAGTGGAGGCGGGTCTGTCACACTACAAAACCATTCTATACCCACACTGGGAGTGGAGGTGGGGTCTGTAACACTACAAAACCATTCTATACCCACACTGGGAGTGGAGGCGGGTCTGTTACACTAGAAAACCATTCTATACCTACACTGGGAGTGGGGATGTGTCTGTAAATCTACAGGACCATTCTATACCCACACTGGGTGTGGGGACGGGTCTGTAACACTACAAAACCATTCTCTTCCCAGACTGATAGTGGGGACGGGTCTGTAACACTACGGGACGATTTATACCCACACTGGGAGTGGGGACGGGTCTGTAACACTACAAAACCATTCTAAACCCACACTGGGAGTGGGGACGGGTCTGTAACACTACAGGACCATTCTAAACCCACACTGGGACTGGGGAAGGGTCTGTAACACTACAAAACCATTCTATACCCACACTGGGAGTGGAGGCGGGTCTGTAACACTACGAAACCATTCTATACCCACACTGGGAGTGGGGACGGGTCTGTAACACTACAGGACCATTTTAAACCCACACTGGGAGTGGGGATGGGTCTGTAACACTACAAAACCATTCTATAGCCACACTGGGAGTGGGGACGGGTCTGTAACACTACAAAAACATTCTATACCCACACTGTGAGTGGGGACGTGTCTGTAACACTACAAAACCATTCTATACACACACTGGGAGTGTGGACGGGTCTGTAACAATACAGGACCATTCTAAACCCACACTGGGACTGGGGACTGGTCTGTAACACTACAGGACCATTCTAAACCCACACTGGGACTGGGGACGGGTCTGTAACACTACAAAACCATTCTATACCCACACTGGGAGTGGGGACGGGTCTGTAACACTACGAAACCATTCTATACCCACACTGGGAGTGGGGACGGGTCTGCAACACTACAAAACCATTCTATAACACACTGGGAGTGGGGACGGTCTGTAACACTACAGGAGCATTCTATACCCACACTGGGAGTGGGGACAGGTCTGTAACACTACATGACCATTCTATACTCAGACTGATAGTGGGGACGGTCTGTAACACTGCAAAATCATTCTATACCCACACTGGGAGTTGGGACGGGTAAGTAACACTACAAAACCATTCTATACCCACCCTGAGAGTGTGGGCGGGTCTGTAACACTACAAAACCATTCTACACCCACACTGGGAGTGGGGACAGGTCTGTAGCACTACAAAACCATTCTATACCCACACTGGGAGTGGGGACGGGTCTGTAACACTACAGGACCATTCTAAACCCACACTGGGACTGGGGACATGTCTGTAACACTACAAAACCATTCTATACCCACACTGGGAGTGGGGACGGGTCTGTAACACTACAGGACCATTCTAAACCCACAGTGGGACTGGGGATGGGTCTGTAACACTGCAAAACCATTCTACACACACACTGGGAGTGGGGATGGGTCTGTAACACTACAGGACCTTTCTAAACCCACACTGGGACTGGGGACGGTTCTGTAACACTACAAAACCATTCTATACCCACACTGGGAGTGGGGACGGGTCTGTAACACTACAGGACCATTCTAAACCCACACTGGGATTGGGGACGGGTCTGTAACAATACAAAACCATTCTATACCCACACTGGGAGTGGGGACGGGTCTGTAACACTACAGGACCATTCTAAACCCACACTGGGACTGGAGACGGGTCTGTAACACTACAAAACCATTCTATACCCACCCTGAGAGTGTGGGCGGGTCTGTAACACTACAAAACAATTCTATACCCACATTGTGAGTGGGGAAGGGTCTGTAACACTACAGGACCATTCCATATCCACACTGGGACTGGAGGCGGGTCTGTAACACTACAAAACCATTCTATACCCACACTGGGAGTGGGGATGGGTCTGTAACACTACGGGACTATTCTATACCCACACTGGGAGTGCGGACGGGTCTGTAACACTACAGGACCATTCTAAACCCACACTGCAACCGGGGACAGGTCTGTAACAATACAAAACCATTCTATACCCACACTGGGAGTGGAGGCGGGTCTGTAACACTACAAAATCATTCTATACCCACACTGGGAGAGGGGCGGGGCTGTAACACTACAGGACCTTTCTATACCCACACTGGGAGTGGGGACGGGTCTTGAACACTACAAAACCATTCTATACCCACACTGGGAGTGGGGACGGGTCTGTAACACTACAAAACCATTCTCTTCCCAGACTGATAGTGGGGACGGGTCTGTAACACTACAGGACAATTCTATACCCACACTGGGAGTGGGGACGGGTCTGTAACACTACAAAACCATTGTATACCCACACTGGGAGTGGGGACGGGTCTGTAACACTATAGGACCATTCTAAACGCACACTGGGACTGGGGACGGGTCTGTAACACTACAAAACCATTCTATACCCACACTGGGAGTGGAGGCGGGGTCTGTAACACTACAAAACCATTCTATACCCACACTGGGAGTGGAGGCGGGTCTGTTACACTAGAAAACCATTCTATACCTACACTGGGAGTGGGGATGTGTCTGTAAATCTACAGGACCATTCTATACCCACACTGGGTGTGGGGACGGGTCTGTAACACTACAAAACCATTCTATACCCACACTGGGAGTGGAGGCGGGTCTGTCACACTACAAAACCATTCTATACCCACACTGGGAGTAGGGATGGGTCTGTAACACTACAGGACCAATCTAAACCCACACTGGGAGTGGGGAAGGGTCTGTAACACTACAAAACCATTCTATACCCACACTGGGAGTGGGGACGGGCCTGTAACACTACAAAAACATTCTATACCCACAGTGGGAGTGGGGAAGGGTCTGTAACACTACAGGACCATTCTAAACCCACACTGGGAGTGGGGGCGGGTCTGTAACACTACAGGACCATTCTATACCCACACTGGGAGTGGAGACGGGTCTGTAACACTACAAAAGCATTCTATACACATACTGGGAGTGGGGACGGGTCTGTAACACTACAGGACCATTCTAAACCCACACTGGGAGTGGGGTGGGTCTGTAACACTACAAAACCATTCTATACCCACACTGGGAGTGGGGACAGTATGTAACACTACAGGAGCATTCTGTACCCACACTGGGAGTGGGGACGTGTCTGTAACACTACAGGACCATTCTATACCTACACTGGGAGTGGGGACATGTCTGTAACACCACAGGACCATTCTATACCCACACTGGGAGTGGGGACGGGTCTGTAACACTACAAAACCAATCTATACCCACACTGGGAGTTGGGACGGGTCTGTAACACTATAGGACCATTCTAAACCCACACTGGGACTGGGGACGGGTCTGTAACACTACAAAACCATTCTATACCCACACTGGGAGTGGAGGCGGGGTCTGTAACACTACAAAACCATTCTATACCCACACTGGGAGTGGAGGCGGGTCTGTTACACTAGAAAACCATTCTATACCTACACTGGGACTGGGGATGTGTCTGTAAATCTACAGGACCATTCTATACCCACACTGGGTGTGGGGACAAGTCTGTAACACTACAAAACCATTCTCTTCCCAGACTGATAGTGGGGACGGGTCTGTAACAATACGGGACCATTTATACCCACACTGGGAGTGGGGACGGGTCTGTAACACTACAAAACCATTCTAAACCCACACTGGGAGTGGGGACGGGTCTGTAACACTACAGGACCATTCTAAACCCACACTGGGACTGGGGAAGGGTCTGTAACACTACAAAACCATTCTATACCCACACTGGGAGTGGAGGCGGGTCTGTAACACTACAAAACCATTCTATACCCACACTGGGAGTGGGGACGGGTCTGTAACACTACAGGACCATTTTAAACCCACACTGGGAGTGGGGATGGGTCTGTAACACTACAAAACCATTCTATAGCCACACTGGGAGTGGGGACGGGTCTGTAACACTACAAAAACATTCTATACCCACACTGGGAGTGGGGACGGGTCTGTAACACTACAAAACCATTCTATACACACACTGGGAGTGGGGACGGGTCTGTAAAAATACAGGACCATTCTAAACCCACACTGGGACTGGGGACGGGTCTGTAACACAACAGGACCATTCTAAACCCACACTGGGATTGGGACGGGTCTGTAACTCTACAAAACCATTCTATACCCACACTGGGAGTGGGGACGGGTCTGTAACACTACAAAACCATTCTATACCCACACTGGGAGTGGGGACGGGACTGTAACACTACAAAACCATTCTATACCACACTGGGAGTGGGGACGGTCTGTAACACTACAAAACCATTCTATACCCACACTGGGAGTGGGGACGTGTCTGTAACACTACAGGACCATTCTATACCCACACTGGGAGTGGGGACGGGTCTGTAACACTACAGGACAATTCTATACCTACACTGGGAGTGGGGACATGTCTGTAACACCACAGGACCATTCTATACCCACACTGGGAGTGGGGACGGGTCTGTAACAATACAAAACCATTCTATACCCACACTGGGAGTGGGGACGGGTCTGTAACACTATAGGACCATTCTAAACCCACACTGGGACTGGGGACGGGTCTGTAACACTACAAAACCATTCTATACCCACACTGGGAGTGGAGGCGGGGTCTGTAACACTACAAAACCATTCTATACCCACACTGGGAGTGGAGGCGGGTCTGTTACACTAGAAAACCATTCTATACCTACACTGGGAGTGGGGATGTGTCTGTAAATCTACAGGACCATTCTATACCCACACAGGGAGTGGGGACGGGTCTGTAACACTACAAAACCATTCTATACCCACATTGTGAGTGGGGAAGGGTCTGTAACACTACAGGACCATTCTAAACCCACACTGCGACTGGGGACAGGTCTGTAACACTAAAAAACCATTCTATACCCACACTGGGAGTGGGGACGGGTCTGTAACACTACAAAACCATTCCATATCCACACTGGGAGTGGATGCGGGTCTGTAACACTACGAAACCATTCTATACCCACACTGGGAGAGGGGATGGGTCTGTAACACTACGGGACTATTCTATACCCACACTGGGAGTGGGGACGGGTCTGTAACACTACAGCACCATTCTAAACCCACACTGCGACTGGGGACAGGTCTGTAACAATACAAAACCATTCTATACCCACACTGGGAGTGGGGACGGGTCTGTAACACTACAAAACCATTCCATACCCACTCTGGGAGTGGGGACATGTCTGTAACACCACAGGACCATTCTATACCCACACTGGGAGTGGGGACGGGTCTGTAACACTACAAAACCATTCTATACCCACACTGGGAGTGGGGACGGGTCTGTAACACTATAGGACCATTCTAAACCCTCACTGGGACAGGGGACGGGTCTGTAACACTACAAAACCATTCTATACCCACACTGGGAGTGGAGGCGGGGTCTGTAACACTACAAAACCATTCTATACCCACACTGGGAGTGGAGGCGGGTCTGTTACACTAGAAAACCATTCTATACCTACACTGGGAGTGGGAATGTGTCTGTAAATCTACAGGACCATTCTATACCCACACTGGGTGTGGGGACGGGTCTGTAACACTACAGAACCATTCTCTTCCCAGACTGGTAGTGGGGACGGGTCTGCAACACTACGGGACCATTTATACCCACACTGGGAGTGGGGACGGGTCTGTAACACTACAAAACCATTCTAAAACCACACTGGGAGTGGGGACGGGTCTGTAACACTACAGGACCATTCTAAACCCACACTGGGACTGGGGACGGGTCTGTAACACTACAAAACCATTCCATATCCACACTGGGAGTGGAGGCGGGTCTGTAACACTACGAAACCATTCTATACCCACACTGGGAGAGGGGATGGGTCTGTAACACTACGGGACTATTCTATACCCACACTGGGAGTGGGGACGGGTCTGTAACACTACAGGACCATTCTAAACCCACACTGCGACTGGGGACAGGTCTGTAACAATACAAAACCATTCTATACCCACACTGGGAGTGGGGACGGGTCTGTAACACTACAAAACCATTCCATACCCACTCTGGGAGTGGGGACATGTCTGTAACACCACAGGACCATTCTATACCCACACTGGGAGTGGGGACGGGTCTGTAACACTACAAAACCATTCTATACCCACACTGGGAGTGGGGACGGGTCTGTAACACTATAGGAACATTCTAAACCCTCACTGGGACAGGGGACGGGTCTGTAACACTACAAAACCATTCTATACCCACACTGGGAGTGGAGGCAGGGTCTGTAACACTACAAAACCATTCTATACCCACACTGGGAGTGGAGGCGGGTCTGTTACACTAGAAAACCATTCTATACCTACACTGGGAGTGGGAATGTGTCTGTAAATCTACAGGACCATTCTATACCCACACTGGGTGTGGGGACTGGTCTGTAACACTACAAAACCATTCTCTTCCCAGACTGGTAGTGGGGACGGGTCTGCAACACTACGGGACCATTTATACCCACACTGGGAGTGGGGACGGGTCTGTAACACTACAAAACCATTCTAAACCCACACTGGGAGTGGGGACGGGTCTGTAACACTACAGGACCATTCTAAACCCACACTGGGACTGGGGAAGGGTCTGTAACACTACAAAACCATTCTATACCCACACTGGGAGTGGAGGCGGGTCTGTAACACTACAAAACCATTCTATACCCACACTGGGAGTAGGGACGGGTCTGTAACACTACAGTAACATTCTAAACCCACACTGGGAGTGGGGATGGGTCTGTAACACTACAAAACCATTCTATACCCACACTGGGAGTGGGGACGGGTCTGTAACACTACAAAAACATTCTATACCCACACTGGGAGTGGGGACGGGTCTGTAACACTACAGGACCATTCTAAACCCACACTGGGAGTGGGGGCGGGTCTGTAACACTACAGGACCATTCTATACCCACACTGGGAGTGGAGACGTGTCTGTAACACTACAAAAGCATTCTATACACATACTGGGAGTGGGGACGGGTCTGTAACACTACAGGACCATTCTAAACCCACACTGGGAGTGGGGTGGGTCTGTAACACTACAAAACCATTCTATACCCACACTGGGAGTGGGGACAGTCTGTAACACTACAGGAGCATTCTATACCCACACTGGGAGTGGGGACGTGTCTGTAACACTACAGGACCATTCTATACCCACACTAGGAGTGGGGACGGGTCTGTAACACTACAGGACAATTCTACACCTACACTGGGAGTGGGGACATGTCTGTAACACCACAGGACCATTCTATACCCACACTGGGAGTGGGGACGGGTCTGTAACACTACAAAACCATTCTATACCCACACTGGGAGTGGGGACGGGTCTGTAACACTATAGGACCATTCTAAACCCACACTGGGACTGGGGACGGGTCTGTAACACTACAAAACCATTCTATACCCACACTGGGAGTGGAGGCGGGGTCTGTAACACTACAAAACCATTTTATACCCACACTGGGAGTGGAGGCGGGTCTGTTACACTAGAAAACCATTCTATACCTACACTGGGAGTGGGGATGTGTCTGTAAATCTACAGGACCATTCTATACCCACACTGGGAGTGGGGACAGTCTGTAACACTACAGGAGCATTCTATACCCACACTGGGAGTGGGGACGTGTCTGTAACACTACAGGACCATTCTATACCCACACTAGGAGTGGGGACGGGTCTGTAACACTACAGGACAATTCTACACCTACACTGGGAGTGGGGACATGTCTGTAACACCACAGGACCATTCTATACCCACACTGGGAGTGGGGACGGGTCTGTAACACTACAAAACCATTCTATACCCACACTGGGAGTGGGGACGGGTCTGTAACACTATAGGACCATTCTAAACCCACACTGGGACTGGGGACGGGTCTGTAACACTACAAAACCATTCTATACCCACACTGGGAGTGGAGGCGGGGTCTGTAACACTACAAAACCATTTTATACCCACACTGGGAGTGGAGGCGGGTCTGTTACACTAGAAAACCATTCTATACCTACACTGGGAGTGGGGATGTGTCTGTAAATCTACAGGACCATTCTATACCCACACTGGGTGTGGGGACGGGTCTGTAACACTACAAAACCATTCTCTTCCCAGACTGATAGTGGGGACGGGTCTGTAACACTACGGGACCATTTATACCCACACTGGGAGTGGGGACGGGTCTGTAAAACTACAAAACCATTCTAAACCCACACTGGGAGTGGGGACGGGTCTGTAACACTACAGGACCATTCTAAACCCACACTGGGACTGGGGAAGGGTCTGTAACACTACAAAACCATTCTATACCCACACTGGGAGTGGAGGCGGGTCTGTAACACTACAAAACCATTCTATACCCACACTGGGAGTGGGGACGGGTCTGTAACACTACAGGACCATTTTAAACCCACACTGGGAGTGGGGATGGGTCTGTAACACTACAAAACCATTCTATAGCCACACTGGGAGTGGGGACGGGTCTGTAACACTACAAAAACATTCTATACCCACACTGGGAGTGGGGACGGGTCTGTAAAACTACAAAACCATTCTATACACACACTGGGAGTGGGGACGGGTCTGTAACACTACAGGACCATTCTAAACCCACACTGGGAGTGGGGTGGGTCTGTAACACTACAAAACCATTCTATACCCACACTGGGAGTGGGGACAGTCTGTAACACTACAGGAGCATTCTATACCCACACTGGGAGTGGGGACGTGTCTGTAACACTACAGGACCATTCTATACCCACACTAGGAGTGGGGACGGGTCTGTAACACTACAGGACAATTCTACACCTACACTGGGAGTGGGGACATGTCTGTAACACCACAGGACCATTCTATACCCACACTGGGAGTGGGGACGGGTCTGTAACACTACAGGACCATTCTAAACCCACACTGGGAGTGGGGTGGGTCTGTAACACTACAAAACCATTCTATACCCACACTGGGAGTGGGGACAGTCTGTAACACTACAGGAGCATTCTATACCCACACTGGGAGTGGGGACGTGTCTGTAACACTACAGGACCATTCTATACCCACACTAGGAGTGGGGACGGGTCTGTAA
This sequence comes from Hemitrygon akajei, assembly GCF_048418815.1. Lineage (NCBI taxonomy): Eukaryota > Metazoa > Chordata > Chondrichthyes > Myliobatiformes > Dasyatidae > Hemitrygon > Hemitrygon akajei. The sequence continues at coordinate 98,777,330 of NC_133132.1, forward strand.
CACTACAGGACAATTCTACACCTACACTGGGAGTGGGGACATGTCTGTAACACCACAGGACCATTCTATACCCACACTGGGAGTGGGGACGGGTCTGTAACACTACAAAACCATTCTATACCCACACTGGGAGTGGGGACGGGTCTGTAACACTATAGGACCATTCTAAACCCACACTGGGACTGGGGACGGGTCTGTAACACTACAAAACCATTCTATACCCACACTGGGAGTGGAGGCGGGGTCTGTAACACTACAAAACCATTTTATACCCACACTGGGAGTGGAGGCGGGTCTGTTACACTAGAAAACCATTCTATACCTACACTGGGAGTGGGGATGTGTCTGTAAATCTACAGGACCATTCTATACCCACACTGGGTGTGGGGACGGGTCTGTAACACTACAAAACCATTCTCTTCCCAGACTGATAGTGGGGACGGGTCTGTAACACTACGGGACCATTTATACCCACACTGGGAGTGGGGACGGGTCTGTAAAACTACAAAACCATTCTAAACCCACACTGGGAGTGGGGACGGGTCTGTAACACTACAGGACCATTCTAAACCCACACTGGGACTGGGGAAGGGTCTGTAACACTACAAAACCATTCTATACCCACACTGGGAGTGGAGGCGGGTCTGTAACACTACAAAACCATTCTATACCCACACTGGGAGTGGGGACGGGTCTGTAACACTACAGGACCATTTTAAACCCACACTGGGAGTGGGGATGGGTCTGTAACACTACAAAACCATTCTATAGCCACACTGGGAGTGGGGACGGGTCTGTAACACTACAAAAACATTCTATACCCACACTGGGAGTGGGGACGGGTCTGTAAAACTACAAAACCATTCTATACACACACTGGGAGTGTGGACGGGTCTGTAACAATACAGGACCATTCTAATCCCACACTGGGACTGGGGACGGGTCTGTAACACTACAGGACCATTCTAAACCCACACTGGGACTGGGGACGGGTCTGTAACACTACTAAACCATTCTATACCCACACTGGGAGTGGGGACGGGTCTGTAACACTACAAAACCATTCTATAACACACTGGGAGTGGGGACGGTCTGTAACACTACAGGAGCATTCTATACCCACACTGGGAGTGGGGACAGGTCTGTAACACTACATGACCATTCTATACTCAGACTGATAGTGGGGACGGGTCTGTAACAATACAAAACCATTCTATACCCACACTGGGAGTGGGGACGGGTCTGTAACACTACAGGACCATTCTAAACCCACACTGGGACTGGGGACGGGTCTGTAACACTACAAAACCATTCTATACCCACCCTGAGAGTGTGGGCGGGTCTGTAACACTACAAAACAATTCTATACCCACATTGTGAGTGGGGAAGGGTCTGTAACACTACAGGACCATTCTAAACCCACACTGGGACTGGGGACGGGTCTGTAACACTACAAAACCATTCCATATCCACACTGGGACTGGAGGCGGGTCTGTAACACTACAAAATCATTCTATACCCACACTGGGAGTTGGGACGGGTCTGTAACACTACAAAACCATTCTATACCCACCCTGAGAGTGTGGGCGGGTCTGTAACACTACAAAACCATTCTACACCCACACTGGGAGTGGGGACAGGTCTGTAGCACTACAAAACCATTCTATACCCACACTGGGAGTGGGGACGGGTCTGTAACACTACAGGACCATTCTAAACCCACACTGGGACTGGGGACATGTCTGTAACACTACAAAACCATTCTATACCCACACTGGGAGTGGGGACGGGTCTGTAACACTACAGGACCATTCTAAACCCACAGTGGGACTGGGGATGGGTCTGCAACACTACAAAACCATTCTATACACACACTGGGAGTGGGGATGGGTCTGTAACACTACAGGACCTTTCTAAACCCACACTGGGACTGGGGAAGGTTCTGTAACACTACAAAACCATTCTATACCCACACTGGGAGTGGGGACGGGTCTGTAACACTACAGGACCATTCTAAACCCACACTGGGATTGGGGACGGGTCTGTAACAATACAAAACCATTCTATACCCACACTGGGAGTGGGGACGGGTCTGTAACACTACAGGACCAATCTAAACCCACACTGGGACTGGGGAAGGGTCTGTAACACTACAAAACCATTCTATACCCACCCTGAGAGTGTGGGCGGGTCTGTAACACTACAAAACAATTCTATACCCACATTGTGAGTGGGGAAGGGTCTGTAACACTACAGGACCATTCTAAACCCACACTGGGACTGGGGACGGGTCTGTAACACTATAGGACCATTCTAAACCCACACTGGGACTGGGGACGGGTCTGTAACACTACAAAACCATTCTATACCCACACTGGGAGTGGAGGCGGGGTCTGTAACACTACAAAACCATTCTATACCCACACTGGGAGTGGAGGCGGGTCTGTTACACTAGAAAACCATTCTATACCTACACTGGGAGTGGGGATGTGTCTGTAAATCTACAGGACCATTCTATACCCACACAGGGAGTGGGGACGGGTCTGTAACACTACAAAACCATTCTATACCCACCCTGAGAGTGTGGGCGGGTCTGTAACACTACAAAACAATTCTATACCCACATTGTGAGTGGGGAAGGGTCTGTAACACTACAGGACCATTCTAAACCCACACTGCGACTGGGGACAGGTCTGTAACACTAAAAAACCATTCTATACCCACACTGGGAGTGGGGACGGGTCTGTAACACTACAAAACCATTCCATATCCACACTGGGAGTGGATGCGGGTCTGTAACACTACGAAACCATTCTATACCCACACTGGGAGAGGGGATGGGTCTGTAACACTACGGGACTATTCTATACCCACACTGGGAGTGGGGACGGGTCTGTAACACTACAGCACCATTCTAAACCCACACTGCGACTGGGGACAGGTCTGTAACAATACAAAACCATTCTATACCCACACTGGGAGTGGGGACGGGTCTGTAACACTACAAAACCATTCCATACCCACTCTGGGAGTGGGGACATGTCTGTAACACCACAGGACCATTCTATACCCACACTGGGAGTGGGGACGGGTCTGTAACACTACAAAACCATTCTATACCCACACTGGGAGTGGGGACGGGTCTGTAACACTATAGGACCATTCTAAACCCTCACTGGGACAGGGGACGGGTCTGTAACACTACAAAACCATTCTATACCCACACTGGGAGTGGAGGCGGGGTCTGTAACACTACAAAACCATTCTATACCCACACTGGGAGTGGAGGCGGGTCTGTTACACTAGAAAACCATTCTATACCTACACTGGGAGTGGGAATGTGTCTGTAAATCTACAGGACCATTCTATACCCACACTGGGTGTGGGGACGGGTCTGTAACACTACAAAACCATTCTCTTCCCAGACTGGTAGTGGGGACGGGTCTGCAACACTACGGGACCATTTATACCCACACTGGGAGTGGGGACGGGTCTGTAACACTACAAAACAATTCTAAAACCACACTGGGAGTGGGGACGGGTCTGTAACACTACAGGACCATTCTAAACCCACACTGGGACTGGGGACGGGTCTGTAACACTGCAAAACCATTCCATATCCACACTGGGAGTGGAGGCGGGTCTGTAACACTACGAAACCATTCTATACCCACACTGGGAGAGGGGATGGGTCTGTAACACTACGGGACTTTTCTATACCCACACTGGGAGTGGGGACGGGTCTGTAACACTACAGGACCATTCTAAACCCACACTGCGACTGGGGACAGGTCTGTAACAATACAAAACCATTCTATACCCACACTGGGAGTGGGGACGGGTCTGTAACACTACAAAACCATTCCATACCCACTCTGGGAGTGGGGACATGTCTGTAACACCACAGGACCATTCTATACCCACACTGGGAGTGGGGACGGGTCTGTAACACTACAAAACCATTCTATACCCACACTGGGAGTGGGGACGGGTCTGTAACACTATAGGACCATTCTAAACCCTCACTGGGACAGGGGACGGGTCTGTAACACTACAAAACCATTCTATACCCACACTGGGAGTGGAGGCGGGGTCTGTAACACTACAAAACCATTCTATACCCACACTGGGAGTGGAGGCGGGTCTGTTACACTAGAAAACCATTCTATACCTACACTGGGAGTGGGAATGTGTCTGTAAATCTACAGGACCATTCTATACCCACACTGGGTGTGGGGACGGGTCTGTAACTCTACAAAACCATTCTCTTCCCAGACTGGTAGTGGGGACGGGTCTGCAACACTACGGGACCATTTATACCCACACTGGGTGTGGGGACGGGTCTGTAACACTACAAAACCATTCTAAACCCACACTGGGAGTGGGGACGGGTCTGTAACACTACAGGACCATTCTAAACCCACACTGGGACTGGGGAAGGGTCTGTAACACTACAAAACCATTCTATACCCACACTGGGAGTGGAGGCGGGTCTGTAACACTACAAAACCATTCTATACCCACACTGGGAGTAGGGACGGGTCTGTAACACTACAGTAACATTCTAAACCCACACTGGGAGTGGGGATGGGTCTGTAACACTACAAAACCATTCTATACCCACACTGGGAGTGGGGACGGGTCTGTAACACTACAAAAACATTCTATACCCACACTGGGAGTGGGGACGGGTCTGTAACACTACAGGACCATTCTAAACCCACACTGGGAGTGGGGGCGGGTCTGTAACACTACAGGACCATTCTATACCCACACTGGGAGTGGAGACGGGTCTGTAACACTACAAAAGCATTCTATACACATACTGGGAGTGGGGACGGGTCTGTAACACTACAGGACCATTCTAAACCCACACTGGGAGTGGGGTGGGTCTGTAACACTACAAAACCATTCTATACCCACACTGGGAGTGGGGACAGTCTGTAACACTACAGGAGCATTCTATACCCACACTGGGAGTGGGGACGTGTCTGTAACACTACAGGACCATTCTATACCCACACTGGGAGTGGGGACGGGTCTGTAACACTACAGGCCAATTCTACACCTACACTGGGAGTGGGGACATGTCTGTAACACCACAGGACCATTCTATACCCACACTGGGAGTGGGGACGGGTCTGTAACACTACAAAACCATTCTATACCCACACTGGGAGTGGGGACGGGTCTGTAACACTATAGGACCATTCTAAACCCACACTGGGACTGGGGACGGGTCTGTAACACTACAAAACCATTCTATACCCACACTGGGAGTGGAGGCGGGGTCTGTAACACTACAAAACCATTTTATACCCACACTGGGAGTGGAGGCGGGTCTGTTACACTAGAAAACCATTCTATACCTACACTGGGAGTGGGGATGTGTCTGTAAATCTACAGGACCATTCTATACCCACACTGGGTGTGGGGACGGGTCTGTAACACTACAAAACCATTCTCTTCCCAGACTGATAGTGGGGACGGGTCTGTAACACTACGGGACCATTTATACCCACACTGGGAGTGGGGACGGGTCTGTAACACTACAAAACCATTCTAAACCCACACTGGGAGTGGGGACGGGTCTGTAACACTACAGGACCATTCTAAACCCACACTGGGACTGGGGAAGGGTCTGTAACACTACAAAACCATTCTATACCCACACTGGGAGTGGAGGCGGGTCTGTAACACTACAAAACCATTCTATACCCACACTGGGAGTGGGGACGGGTCTGTAACACTACAGGACCATTTTAAACCCACACTGGGAGTGGGGATGGGTCTGTAACACTACAAAACCATTCTATAGCCACACTGGGAGTGGGGACGGGTCTGTAACACTACAAAAACATTCTATACCCACACTGGGAGTGGGGACGGGTCTGTAACACTACAAAACCATTCTATACACACACTGGGAGTGTGGACGGGTCTGTAACAATACAGGACCATTCTAAACCCACACTGGGACTGGGGACGGGTCTGTAACACTACAGGACCATTCTAAACCCACACTGGGACTGGGGACGGGTCTGTAACACTACAAAACCATTCTATACCCACACTGGGAGTGGGGACGGGTCTGTAACACTACGAAACCATTCTATACCCACACTGGGAGTGGGGACGGGTCTGTAACACTACAAAACCATTCTATAACACACTGGGAGTGGGGACGGTCTGTAACACTACAGGAGCATTCTATACCCACACTGGGAGTGGGGACAGGTCTGTAACACTACATGACCATTCTATACTCAGACTGATAGTGGGGACGGGTCTGTAACAATACAAAACCATTCTATACCCACACTGGGAGTGGGGACGGGTCTGTAACACTACAGGACCATTCTAAACCCACACTGGGACTGGGGACGGGTCTGTAACACTACAAAAACATTCTATACCCACCCTGAGAGTGTGGGCGGGTCTGTAACACTACAAAACAATTCTATACCCACATTGTGAGTGGGGAAGGGTCTGTAACACTACAGGACCATTCTAAACCCACACTGGGACTGGGGACGGGTCTGTAACACTACAAAACCATTCCATATCCACACTGGGACTGGAGGCGGGTCTGTAACACTACAAAATCATTCTATACCCACACTGGGAGTTGGGACGGGTCTGTAACACTACAAAACCATTCTATACCCACCCTGAGAGTGTGGGCGGGTCTGTAACACTACAAAACCATTCTACACCGACACTGGGAGTGGGGACAGGTCTGTAGCACTACAAAACCATTCTATACCCACACTGGGAGTGGGGACGGGTCTGTAACACTACAGGACCATTCTAAACCCACACTGGGACTGGGGACATGTCTGTAACACTACAAAACCATTCTATACCCACACTGGGAGTGGGGACGGGTCTGTAACACTACAGGACCATTCTAAACCCACAGTGGGACTGGGGATGGGTCTGTAACACTACAAAACCATTCTATACACACACTGGGAGTGGGGATGGGTCTGTAACACTACAGGACCTTTCTAAACCCACACTGGGACTGGGGAAGGTTCTGTAACACTACAAAACCATTCTATACCCACACTGGGAGTGGGGACGGGTCTGTAACACTACAGGACCATTCTAAACCCACACTGGGATTGGGGACGGGTCTGTAACAATACAAAACCATTCTATACCCACACTGGGAGTGGGGACGGGTCTGTAACACTACAGGACCATTCTAAACCCACACTGGGACTGGGGACGCGTCTGTAACACTACAAAACCATTCTATACCCACCCTGAGAGTGTAGGCGGGTCTGTAACACTACAAAACAATTCTATACCCACATTGTGAGTGGGGAAGGGTCTGTAACACTACAGGACCATTCTAAACCCACACTGGGACTGGGGACGGGTCTGTAACACTATAGGACCATTCTAAACCCACACTGGGACTGGGGACGGGTCTGTAACACTACAAAACCATTCTATACCCACACTGGGAGTGGAGGCGGGGTCTGTAACACTACAAAACCATTCTATACCCACACTGGGAGTGGAGGCGGGTCTGTTACACTAGAAAACCATTCTATACCTACACTGGGAGTGGGGATGTGTCTGTAAATCTACAGGACCATTCTATACCCACACAGGGAGTGGGGACGGGTCTGTAACCCTACAAAACCATTCTATACCCACCCTGAGAGTGTGGGCGGGTCTGTAACACTACAAAACAATTCTATACCCACATTGTGAGTGGGGAAGGGTCTGTAACACTACAGGACCATTCTAAACCCACACTGCGACTGGGGACAGGTCTGTAACACTAAAAAACCATTCTATACCCACACTGGGAGTGGGGACGGGTCTGTAACACTACAAAACCATTCCATATCCACACTGGGAGTGGATGCGGGTCTGTAACACTACGAAACCATTCTATACCCACACTGGGAGAGGGGATGGGTCTGTAACACTACGGGACTATTCTATACCCACACTGGGAGTGGGGACGGGTCTGTAACACTACAGCACCATTCTAAACCCACACTGCGACTGGGGACAGGTCTGTAACAATACAAAACCATTCTATACCCACACTGGGAGTGGGGACGGGTCTGTAACACTACAAAACCATTCCATACCCACTCTGGGAGTGGGGACATGTCTGTAACACCACAGGACCATTCTATACCCACACTGGGAGTGGGGACGGGTCTGTAACACTACAAAACCATTCTATACCCACACTGGGAGTGGGGACGGGTCTGTAACACTATAGGACCATTCTAAACCCTCACTGGGACAGGGGACGGGTCTGTAACACTACAAAACCATTCTATACCCACACTGGGAGTGGAGGCGGGGTCTGTAACACTACAAAACCATTCTATACCCACACTGGGAGTGGAGGCGGGTCTGTTACACTAGAAAACCATTCTATACCTACACTGGGAGTGGGAATGTGTCTGTAAATCTACAGGACCATTCTATACCCACACTGGGTGTGGGGACGGGTCTGTAACACTACAAAACCATTCTCTTCCCAGACTGGTAGTGGGGACGGGTCTGCAACACTACGGGACCATTTATACCCACACTGGGAGTGGGGACGGGTCTGTAACACTACAAAACCATTCTAAAACCACACTGGGAGTGGGGACGGGTCTGTAACACTACAGGACCATTCTAAACCCACACTGGGACTGGGGACGGGTCTGTAACACTACAAAACCATTCCATATCCACACTGGGAGTGGAGGCGGGTCTGTAACACTACGAAACCATTCTATACCCACACTGGGAGAGGGGATGGGTCTGTAACACTACGGGACTATTCTATACCCACACTGGGAGTGGGGACGGGTCTGTAACACTACAGGACCATTCTAAACCCACACTGCGACTGGGGACAGGTCTGTAACAATACAAAACCATTCTATACCCGCACTGGGAGTGGGGACGGGTCTGTAACACTACAAAACCATTCCATACCCACTCTGGGAGTGGGGACATGTCTGTAACACCACAGGACCATTCTATACCCACACTGGGAGTGGGGACGGGTCTGTAACACTACAAAACCATTCTATACCCACACTGGGAGTGGGGACGGGTCTGTAACACTATAGGACCATTCTAAACCCTCACTGGGACAGGGGACGGGTCTGTATCACTACAAAACCATTCTATACCCACACTGGGAGTGGAGGCGGGGTCTGTAACACTACAAAACCATTCTATACCCACACTGGGAGTGGAGGCGGGTCTGTTACACTAGAAAACCATTCTATACCTACACTGGGAGTGGGAATGTGTCTGTAAATCTACAGGACCATTCTATACCCACACTGGGTGTGGGGACGGGTCTGTAACACTACAAAACCATTCTCTTCCCAGACTGGTAGTGGGGACGGGTCTGCAACACTACGGGACCATTTATACCCACACTGGGAGTGGGGACGGGTCTGTAACACTACAAAACCATTCTAAACCCACACTGGGAGTGGGGACGGGTCTGTAACACTACAGGACCATTCTAAACCCACACTGGGACTGGGGAAGGGTCTGTAACACTACAAAACCATTCTATACCCACACTGGGAGTGGAGGCGGGTCTGTAACACTACAAAACCATTCTATACCCACACTGGGAGTAGGGACGGGTCTGTAACACTACAGTAACATTCTAAACCCACACTGGGAGTGGGGATGGGTCTGTAACACTACAAAACCATTCTATACCCACACTGGGAGTGGGGACGGGTCTGTAACACTACAAAAACATTCTATACCCACACTGGGAGTGGGGACGGGTCTGTAACACTACAGGACCATTCTAAACCCACACTGGGAGTGGGGGCGGGTCTGTAACACTACAGGACCATTCTATACCCACACTGGGAGTGGAGACGGGTCTGTAACACTACAAAAGCATTCTATACACATACTGGGAGTGGGGACGGGTCTGTAACACTACAGGAGCATTCTAAACCCACACTGGGAGTGGGGTGGGTCTGTAACACTACAAAACCATTCTATACCCACACTGGGAGTGGGGACAGTCTGTAACACTACAGGAGCATTCTATACCCACACTGGGAGTGGGGACGTGTCTGTAACACTACAGGACCATTCTATACCCACACTGGGAGTGGGGACGGGTCTGTAACACTACAGGACAATTCTACACCTACACTGGGAGTGGGGACATGTCTGTAACACCACAGGACCATTCTATACCCACACTGGGAGTGGGGACGGGTCTGTAACACTACAAAACCATTCTATACCCACACTGGGAGTGGGGACGGGTCTGTAACACTATAGGACCATTCTAAACCCACACTGGGACTGGGGACGGGTCTGTAACACTACAAAACCATTCTATACCCACACTGGGAGTGGAGGCGGGGTCTGTAACACTACAAAACCATTTTATACCCACACTGGGAGTGGAGGCGGGTCTGTTACACTAGAAAACCATTCTATACCTACACTGGGAGTGGGGATGTGTCTGTAAATCTACAGGACCATTCTATACCCACACTGGGTGTGGGGACGGGTCTGTAACACTACAAAACCATTCTCTTCCCAGACTGATAGTGGGGACGGGTCTGTAACACTACGGGACCATTTATACCCACACTGGGAGTGGGGACGGGTCTGTAACACTACAAAACCATTCTAAACCCACACTGGGAGTGGGGACGGGTCTGTAACACTACAGGACCATTTTAAACCCACACTGGGAGTGGGGATGGGTCTGTAACACTACAAAACCATTCTATAGCCACACTGGGAGTGGGGACGGGTCTGTAACACTACAAAAACATTCTATACCCACACTGGGAGTGGGGACGGGTCTGTAACACTACAAAACCATTCTATACACACACTGGGAGTGTGGACGGGTCTGTAACACTACAAAACCATTCTATAACACACTGGGTGTGGGGACGGTCTGTAACACTACAGGAGCATTCTATACCCACACTGGGAGTGGGGACAGGTCTGTAACACTACATGACCATTCTATACTCAGACTGATAGTGGGGACGGGTCTGTAACAATACAAAACCATTCTATACCCACACTGGGAGTGGGGATGGGTCTGTAACACTACAGGACCTTTCTAAACCCACAGTGGGACGGGGGATGGGTCTGTAACACTACAAAACCATTCTATACACACACTGGGAGTGGGGATGGGTCTGTAACACTACAGGACCTTTCTAAACCCACACTGGGACTGGGGAAGGTTCTGTAACACTACAAAACCATTCTATACCCACACTGGGAGTGGGGACGGGTCTGTAACACTACAGGACCATTCTAAACCCACACTGGGATTGGGGACGGGTCTGTAACAATACAAAACCATTCTATACCCACACTGGGAGTGGGGACGGGTCTGTAACACTACAGGACCATTCTAAACCCACACTGGGACTGGGGACGGGTCTGTAACACTACAAAACCATTCTATACCCACCCTGAGAGTGTGGGCGGGTCTGTAACACTACAAAACAATTCTATACCCACATTGTGAGTGGGGAAGGGTCTGTAACACTACAGGACCATTCTAAACCCACACTGGGACTGGGGACGGGTCTGTAACACTACAAAACCATTCCATATCCACACTGGGACTGGAGGCGGGTCTGTAACACTACAAAACCATTCTATACCCACACTGGGAGTGGGGATGGGTCTGTAACACTACGGGACTATTCTATACCCACACTGGGAGTGCGGACGGGTCTGTAACACTACAGGACCATTCTAAACCCACACTGCGACCGGGGACAGGTCTGTAACAATACAAAACCATTCTATACCCACACTGGGAGTGGAGGCGGGTCTGTAACACTACAAAATCATTCTATACCCACACTGGGAGAGGGGCGGGGCTGTAACACTACAGGACCTTTCTATACCCACACTGGGAGTGGGGACGGGTCTGTAACACTGCAAAACCATTCTATACCCACACTGGGAGTGGGGACGGGTCTGTAACACTACAAAACCATTCTCTTCCCAGACTGATAGTGGGGACGGGTCTGTAACACTACAGGACAATTCTATACGAACACTGGGAGTGGGGACGGATCTGTAACACTACAAAACCATTGTATACCCACACTGGGAGTGGGGACGGGTCTGTAACACTATAGGACCATTCTAAACCCACACTGGGACTGGGGACGGGTCTGTAACACTACAAAACCATTCTATACCCACACTGGGAGTGGAGGCGGGGTCTGTAACACTACAAAACCATTCTATACCCACACTGGGAGTGGAGGCGGGTCTGTTACACTAGAAAACCATTCTATACCTACACTGGGAGTGGGGATGTGTCTGTAAATCTACAGGACCATTCTATACCCACACTGGGTGTGGGGACGGGTCTGTAACACTACAAAACCATTCTATACCCACACTGGGAGTGGAGGCGGGTCTGTAACACTACAAACCATTCTATACCCACACTGGGAGTAGGGACGGGTCTGTAACACTACAGGACCATTCTAAACCCACACTGGGAGTGGGGAAGGGTCTGTAACACTACAAAACCATTCTATACCCACACTGGGAGTGGGGACGGGTCTGTAACACTACAAAAACATTCTATACCCACAGTGGGAGTGGGGACGGGTCTGTAACACTACAGGACCATTCTAAACCCACACTGGGAGTGGGGTGGGTCTGTAACACTACAAAACCATTCTATACCCACACTGGGAGTGGGGACAGTCTGTAACACTACAGGAGCATTCTATACCCACACTGGGAGTGGGGACGTGTCTGTAACACTACAGGACCATTCTATACCCACACTGGGAGTGGGGACGGGTCTGTAACACTACAGGACAATTCTACACCTACACTGGGAGTGGGGACATGTCTGTAACACCACAGGACCATTCTATACCCACACTAGGAGTGGGGACGGGTCTGTAACACTACAAAACCATTCTATACCCACACTGGGTGTGGGGACGGGTCTGTAACACTATAGGACCATTCTAAACCCACACTGGGACTGGGGACGGGTCTGTAACACTACAAAACCATTCTATACCCACACTGGGAGTGGAGGCGGGGTCTGTAACACTACAAAACCATTTTATACCCACACTGGGAGTGGAGGCGGGTCTGTTACACTAGAAAACCATTCTATACCTACACTGGGAGTGGGGATGTGTCTGTAAATCTACAGGACCATTCTATACCCACACTGGGTGTGGGGACGGGTCTGTAACACTACAAAACCATTCTCTTCCCAGACTGATAGTGGGGACGGGTCTGTAACACTACGGGACCATTTATACCCACACTGGGAGTGGGGACGGGTCTGTTACACTACAAAACCATTCTAAACCCACACTGGGAGTGGGGACGGGTCTGTAACACTACAGGACCATTCTAAACCCACACTGGGACTGGGGAAGGGTATGTAACACTACAAAACCATTCTATACCCACACTGGGAGTGGAGGCGGGTCTGTAACACTACAAAACCATTCTATACCCACACTGGGAGTGGGGACGGGTCTGTAACACTACAGGACCATTTTGAACCCACACTGGGAGTGGGGATGGGTCTGTAACACTACAAAACCATTCTATAGCCACACTGGGAGTGGGGACGGGTCTGTAACACTACAAAAACATTCTATACCCACACTGGGAGTGGGGACGGGTCTGTAACACTACAAAACCATTCTATACACACACTGGGAGTGTGGACGGGTCTGTAACAATACAGGACCATTCTAAACCCACACTGGGACTGGGGACGGGTCTGTAACACTACAGGACCATTCTAAACCCACACTGGGACTGGGGACGGGTCTGTAACACTACAAAACCATTCTATACCCACACTGGGAGTGGGGACGGGTCTGTAACACTACGAAACCATTCTATACCCACACTGGGAGTGGGGACGGGTCTGTAACACTACAAAACCATTCTATAACACACTGGGAGTGGGGACGGTCTGTAACACTACAGGAGCATTCTATACCCACACTGGGAGTGGGGACAGGTCTGTAACACTACATGACCATTCTATACTCAGACTGATAGTGGGGACGGTCTGTAACACTGCAAAATCATTCTATACCCACACTGGGAGTTGGGACGGGTCTGTAACACTACAAAACCATTCTATACCCACCCTGAGAGTGTGGGCGGGTCTGTAACACTACAAAACCATTCTACACCCACACTGGGAGTGTGGACAGGTCTGTAACACTACAAAACCATTCTATACCCACACTGGGAGTGGGGACGGGTCTGTAACACTACAGGACCATTCTAAACCCACACTGGGACTGGGGACATGTCTGTAACACTACAAAACCATTCTATACCCACACTGGGAGTGGGGACGGGTCTGTAACACTACAGGACCATTCTAAACCCACAGTGGGACTGGGGATGGGTCTGTAACACTACAAAACCATTCTATACACACACTGGGAGTGGGGATGGGTCTGTAACACTACAGGACCTTTCTAAACCCACACTGGGACTGGGGAAGGTTCTGTAACACTACAAAACCATTCTATACCCACACTGGGAGTGGGGACGGGTCTGTAACACTACAGGACCATTCTAAACCCACACTGGGATTGGGGACGGGTCTGTAACAATACAAAACCATTCTATACCCACACTGGGAGTGGGGACGGGTCTGTAACACTACAGGACCATTCTAAACCCACACTGGGACTGGGGACGGGTCTGTAACACTACAAAACCATTCTATACCCACCCTGAGAGTGTGGGCGGGTCTGTAACACTACAAAACAATTCTATACCCACATTGTGAGTGGGGAAGGGTCTGTAACACTACAGGACCATTCTAAACCCACACTGCGACTGGGGACAGGTCTGTAACACTACAAAACCATTCTGTACCCACACTGGGAGTGGGGACGGGTCTGTAACACTACAAAACCATTCCATATCCACACTGGGACTGGAGGCGGGTCTGTAACACTACAAAACCATTCTATACCCACACTGGGAGTGGGGATGGGTCTGTAACACTACGGGACTATTCTATACCCACACTGGGAGTGCGGACGGGTCTGTAACACTACAGGACCATTCTAAACCCACACTGCGACCGGGGACAGGTCTGTAACAATACAAAACCATTCTATACCCACACTGGGAGTGGAGGCGGGTCTGTAACACTACAAAATCATTCTATACCCACACTGGGAGAGGGGCGGGGCTGTAACACTACAGGACCTTTCTATACCCACACTGGGAGTGGGGACGGGTCTGTAACACTACAAAACCATTCTATACCCACACTGGGAGTGGGGACGGGTCTGTAACACTACAAAACCATTCTCTTCCCAGACTGATAGTGGGGACGGGTCTGTAACACTACAGGACAATTCTATACCCACACTGGGAGTGGGGACGGTTCTGTAACACTACAAAACCATTGTATACCCACACTGGGAGTGGGGACGGGTCTGTAACACTATAGGACCATTCTAAACCCACACTGGGACTGGGGACGGGTCTGTAACACTACAAAACCATTCTATACCCACACTGGGAGTGGAGGCGGGGTCTGTAACACTACAAAACCATTCTATACCCACACTGGGAGTGGAGGCGGGTCTGTTACACTAGAAAACCATTCTATACCTACACTGGGAGTGGGGATGTGTCTGTAAATCTACAGGACCATTCTATACCCACACTGGGTGTGGGGACGGGTCTGTAACACTACAAAACCATTCTATACCCACACTGGGAGTGGAGGCGGGTCTGTAACACTACAAACCATTCTCTACCCACACTGGGAGTAGGGACGGGTCTGTAACACTACAGGACCATTCTAAACCCACACTGGGAGTGGGGAAGGGTCTGTAACACTACAAAACCATTCTATACCCACACTGTGAGTGGGGACGGGTCTGTAACACTACAAAAACATTCTATACCCACAGTGGGAGTGGGGACGGGTCTGTAACACTACAGGACCATTCTAAACCCACACTGGGAGTGGGGGCGGGTCTGTAACACTACAGGACCATTCTATACCCACACTGGGAGTGGAGACGGGTCTGTAACACTACAAAAGCATTCTATACACATACCGGGAGTGGGGACGGGTCTGTAACACTACAGGACCATTCTAAACCCACACTGGGAGTGGGGTGGGTCTGTAACACTACAAAACCATTCTATACCCACACTGGGAGTGGGGACAGTATGTAAAAGTACAGGAGCATTCTATACCCACACTGGGAGTGGGGACGTGTCTGTAACACTACAGGACCATTCTATACCCACACTGGGAGTGGGGACGGGTCTGTAACACTACAGGACAATTCTATACCTACACTGGGAGTGGGGACATGTCTGTAACACCACAGGACCATTCTATACCCACACTGGGAGTGGGGACGGGTCTGTAACACTACAAAACCATTCTATACCCACACTGGGAGTGGGGACGGGTCTGTAACACTATAGGACCATTCTAAACCCACACTGGGACTGGGGACGGGTCTGTAACACTACAAAACCATTCTATACCCACACTGGGAGTGGAGGCGGGGTCTGTAACACTACAAAACCATTCTATACCCACACTGGGAGTGGAGGCGGGTCTGTTACACTAGAAAACCATTCTATACCTACACTGGGAGTGGGGATGTGTCTGTAAATCTACAGGACCATTCTATACCCACACTGGGTGTGGGGACAAGTCTGTAACACTACAAAACCATTCTCTTCCCAGACTGATAGTGGGGACGGGTCTGTAACACTAGGGGACCATTTATACCCACACTGGGAGTGGGGAGGGGTCTGTAACACTACAAAACCATTCTAAACCCACACTGGGAGTGGGGACGGGTCTGTAACACTACATAACCATTCTAAACCCACACTGGGACTGGGGAAGGGTCTGTAACACTACAAAACCATTCTATACCCACACTGGGAGTGGAGGCGGGTCTGTAACACTACAAAACCATTCTATACCCACACTGGGAGTGGGGACGGGTCTGTAACACTACAGGACCATTTTAAACCCACACTGGGAGTGGGGATGGGTCTGTAACACTACAAAACCATTCTATAGCCACACTGGGAGTGGGGACGGGTCTGTAACACTACAAAAACATTCTATACCCACACTGGGAGTGGGGACGGGTCTGTAACACTACAAAACCATTCTATACACACACTGGGAGTGGGGACGGGTCTGAAACAATACAGGACCATTCTAAACCCACACTGGGACTGGGGACGGGTCTGTAACACTACAGGACCATTCTAAACCCACACTGGGATTGGGACGTGTCTGTAACACTACAAAACCATTCTATACCCACACTGGGAGTGGGGACGGGTCTGTAACACTACAAAAACATTCTATACCCACACTGGGAGTGGGGACGGGTCTGTAACACTACAAAACCATTCTATACCACACTGGGAGTGGGGACGGTCTGTAACACTACAGGAGCATTCTATACCCACACTGGGAGTGGGGACAGGTCTGTAACACTACATGACCATTCTATACTCAGACTGATAGTGGGGACGGGTCTGTAACACTGCAAAATCATTCTATACCCACACAGGGAGTTGGGACGGGTCTGTAACACTACAAAACCATTCTATACCCACCCTGAGAGTGTGGGCGGGTCTGTAACACTACAAAACCATTCTACACCCACACTGGGAGTGGGGACAGGTCTGTAGCACTACAAAACCATTCTATACCCACACTGGGAGTGGAGGCGGGGTCTGTAACACTACAAAACCATTCTATACCCACACTGGGAGTGGAGGCGGGTCTTTAACACTACAAAACCATTCTAAACTCACACTGGGAGTGGGGACGGGTCTGTAACACTACAGGACCATTCTAAACCCACACTGGGACTGGGGAAGGGTCTGTAACACTACAAAACCATTCTATACCCACACTGGGAGTGGAGGCGGGTCTGTAACACTACAAAACCATTCTATACCCACACTGGGAGTGGGGACGGGTCTGTAACACTATAGGACCATTCTAAACCCACACTGGGACTGGTGACGGGTCTGTAACACTACAAAACCATTCTATACCCACACTGGGAGTGGAGGCGGGGTCTGTAACACTACAAAACCATTCTATACCCACACTGGGAGTGGAGGCGGGTCTGTTACACTAGAAAACCATTCTATTCCTACACTGGGAGTGGGGATGTGTCTGTAAATCTACAGGACCATTCTATACCCACACTGGGTGTGGGGACGGGTCTGTAACACCACAAAACCATTCTCTTCCCAGACTGATAGTGGGGACGGGTCTGTAACACTACAGGACCATTCTAAACCCACACTGGGATTGGGACGGGTCTGTAACACTACAAAACCATTCTATACCCACACTGGGAGTGGGGACGGGTCTGTAACACTACAAAACCATTCTATACCCACACTGGGAGTGGGGACGGGTCTGTAACACTACAAAACCATTCTATACCACACTGGGAGTGGGGACGGTCTGTAACACTACAGGAGCATTCTATACCCACACTGGGAGTGGGGACAGGTCTGTAACACTACATGACCATTCTATACTCAGACTGATAGTGGGGACGGGTCTGTAACACTGCAAAATCATTCTATACCCACACTGGGAGTTGGGACGGGTCTGTAACACTACAAAACCATTCTATACCCACACTGGGAGTGGAGGCGGGTCTGTTACACTAGAAAACCATTCTATACCTACACTGGGAGTGGGGATGTGTCTGTAAATCTACAGGACCATTCTATACCACACTGGGTATGGGGACAAGTCTGTAACACTACAAAACCATTCTCTTCCCAGACTGATAGTGGGGACGGGTCTGAAACACTACGGGACCATTTATACCCACACTGGGAGTGGGGACGGGTCTGTAACACTACAAAACCATTCTAAACCCACACTGGGAGTGGGGACGGGTCTGTAACACTACAGGACCATTCTAAACCCACACTGGGACTGGGGAAGGGTCTGTAACACTACAAAACCATTCTATACCCACACTGGGAGTGGAGGCGGGTCTGTAACACTACAAAACCATTCTATACCCACACTGGGAGTGGGGACGGGTCTGTAACACTACAGGACCATTTTAAACCCACACTGGGAGTGGGGATGGGTCTGTAACACTACAAAACCATTCTATAGCCACACTGGGAGTGGGGACGGGTCTGTAACACTACAAAAACATTCTATACCCACACTGGGAGTGGGGACGGGACTGTAACACTACAAAACCATTCTATACACACACTGGGAGTGGGGACGGGTCTGAAACAATACAGGACCATTCTAAACCCACACTGGGACTGGGGACGGGTCTGTAACACTACAGGACCATTCTAAACCCACACTGGGATTGGGACGGGTCTGTAACACTACAAAACCATTCTATACCCACACTGGGAGTGGGGACGGGTCTGTAACACTACAAAACCATTCTATACCCACACTGGGAGTGGGGACGGGTCTGTAACACTACAAAACCATTCTATACCACACTGGGAGTGGGGACGGTCTGTAACACTACAGGAGCATTCTATACCCACACTGGGAGTGGGGACAGGTCTGTAACACTACATGACCATTCTATACTCAGACTGATAGTGGGGACGGGTCTGTAACACTGCAAAATCATTCTATACCCACACTGGGAGTTGGGACGGGTCTGTAACACTACAAAACCATTCTATACCCACCCTGAGAGTGTGGGCGGGTCTGTAACACTACAAAACCATTCTACACCCACACTGGGAGTGGGGACAGGTCTGTAGCACTACAAAACCATTCTATACCCACACTGGGAGTGGAGGCGGGGTCTGTAACACTACAAAACCATTCTATACCCACACTGGGAGTGGAGGCGGGTCTGTTACACTAGAAAACCATTCTATACCTACACTGGGAGTGGGGAAGTGTCTGTAAATCTACAAAAACATTCTATACCCACACTGGGAGTGGGGACGGGTCTGTAACACTACAAAACCATTCTATACACACACTGGGAGTGGGGACGGGTCTGAAACAATACAGGACCATTCTAAACCCACACTGGGACTGGGGACGGGTCTGTAACACTACAGGACCATTCTAAACCCACACTGGGATTGGGACGGGTCTGTAACACTACAAAACCATTCTATACCCACACTGGGAGTGGGGACGGGTCTGTAACACTACAAAACCATTCTATACCCACACTGGGAGTGGGGACGGGTCTGTAACACTACAAAACCATTCTATACCCACACTGGGTGTGGGGACAAGTCTGTAACACTACAAAACCATTCTCTTCCCAGACTGATAGTGGGGACGGGTCTGTAACACTACGGGACCATTTATACCCACACTGGGAGTGGGGAGGGGTCTGTAACACTACAAAACCATTCTAAACCCACACTGGGAGTGGGGACGGGTCTGTAACACTACATAACCATTCTAAACCCACACTGGGACTGGGGAAGGGTCTGTAACACTACAAAACCATTCTATACCCACACTGGGAGTGGAGGCGGGTCTGTAACACTACAAAACCATTCTATACCCACACTGGGAGTGGGGACGGGTCTGTAACACTACAGGACCATTGTAAACCCACACTGGGAGTGGGGATGGGTCTGTAACACTACAAAACCATTCTATAGCCACACTGGGAGTGGGGACGGGTCTGTAACACTACAAAAACATTCTATACCCACACTGGGAGTGGGGACGGGTCTGTAACACTACAAAACCATTCTATACACACACTGGGAGTGGGGACGGGTCTGAAACAATACAGGACCATTCTAAACCCACACTGGGACTGGGGACGGGTCTGTAACACTACAGGACCATTCTAAACCCACACTGGGATTGGGACGTGTCTGTAACACTACAAAACCATTCTATACCCACACTGGGAGTGGGGACGGGTCTGTAACACTACAAAAACATTCTATACCCACACTGGGAGTGGGGACGGGTCTGTAACACTACAAAACCATTCTATACCACACTGGGAGTGGGGACGGTCTGTAACACTACAGGAGCATTCTATACCCACACTGGGAGTGGGGACAGGTCTGTAACACTACATGACCATTCTATACTCAGACTGATAGTGGGGACGGGTCTGTAACACTGCAAAATCATTCTATACCCACACAGGGAGTTGGGACGGGTCTGTAACACTACAAAACCATTCTATACCCACCCTGAGAGTGTGGGCGGGTCTGTAACACTACAAAACCATTCTACACCCACACTGGGAGTGGGGACAGGTCTGTAGCACTACAAAACCATTCTATACCCACACTGGGAGTGGAGGCGGGGTCTGTAACACTACAAAACCATTCTATACCCACACTGGGAGTGGAGGCGGGTCTTTAACACTACAAAACCATTCTAAACTCACACTGGGAGTGGGGACGGGTCTGTAACACTACAGGACCATTCTAAACCCACACTGGGACTGGGGAAGGGTCTGTAACACTACAAAACCATTCTATACCCACACTGGGAGTGGAGGCGGGTCTGTAACACTACAAAACCATTCTATACCCACACTGGGAGTGGGGACGGGTCTGTAACACTATAGGACCATTCTAAACCCACACTGGGACTGGTGACGGGTCTGTAACACTACAAAACCATTCTATACCCACACTGGGAGTGGAGGCGGGGTCTGTAACACTACAAAACCATTCTATACCCACACTGGGAGTGGAGGCGGGTCTGTTACACTAGAAAACCATTCTATTCCTACACTGGGAGTGGGGATGTGTCTGTAAATCTACAGGACCATTCTATACCCACACTGGGTGTGGGGACGGGTCTGTAACACCACAAAACCATTCTCTTCCCAGACTGATAGTGGGGACGGGTCTGTAACACTACAGGACCATTCTAAACCCACACTGGGATTGGGACGGGTCTGTAACACTACAAAACCATTCTATACCCACACTGGGAGTGGGGACGGGTCTGTAACACTACAAAACCATTCTATACCCACACTGGGAGTGGGGACGGGTCTGTAACACTACAAAACCATTCTATACCACACTGGGAGTGGGGACGGTCTGTAACACTACAGGAGCATTCTATACCCACACTGGGAGTGGGGACAGGTCTGTAACACTACATGACCATTCTATACTCAGACCGATAGTGGGGACGGGTCTGTAACACTGCAAAATCATTCTATACCCACACTGGGAGTTGGGACGGGTCTGTAACACTACAAAACCATTCTATACCCACACTGGGAGTGGAGGCGGGTCTGTTACACTAGAAAACCATTCTATACCTACACTGGGAGTGGGGATGTGTCTGTAAATCTACAGGACCATTCTATACCACACTGGGTATGGGGACAAGTCTGTAACACTACAAAACCATTCTCTTCCCAGACTGATAGTGGGGACGGGTCTGAAACACTACGGGACCATTTATACCCACACTGGGAGTGGGGACGGGTCTGTAACACTACAAAACCATTCTAAACCCACACTGGGAGTGGGGACGGGTCTGTAACACTACAGGACCATTCTAAACCCACACTGGGACTGGGGAAGGGTCTGTAACACTACAAAACCATTCTATACCCACACTGGGAGTGGAGGCGGGTCTGTAACACTACAAAACCATTCTATACCCACACTGGGAGTGGGGACGGGTCTGTAACACTACAGGACCATTTTAAACCCACACTGGGAGTGGGGATGGGTCTGTAACACTACAAAACCATTCTATAGCCACACTGGGAGTGGGGACGGGTCTGTAACACTACAAAAACATTCTATACCCACACTGGGAGTGGGGACGGGTCTGTAACACTACAAAACCATTCTATACACACACTGGGAGTGGGGACGGGTCTGAAACAATACAGGACCATTCTAAACCCACACTGGGACTGGGGACGGGTCTGTAACACTACAGGACCATTCTAAACCCACACTGGGATTGGGACGGGTCTGTAACACTACAAAACCATTCTATACCCACACTGGGAGTGGGGACGGGTCTGTAACACTACAAAACCATTCTATACCCACACTGGGAGTGGGGACGGGTCTGTAACACTACAAAACCATTCTATACCACACTGGGAGTGGGGACGGTCTGTAACACTACAGGAGCATTCTATACCCACACTGGGAGTGGGGACAGGTCTGTAACACTACATGACCATTCTATACTCAGACTGATAGTGGGGACGGGTCTGTAACACTGCAAAATCATTCTATACCCACACTGGGAGTTGGGACGGGTCTGTAACACTACAAAACCATTCTATACCCACCCTGAGAGTGTGGGCGGGTCTGTAACACTACAAAACCATTCTACACCCACACTGGGAGTGGGGACAGGTCTGTAGCACTACAAAACCATTCTATACCCACACTGGGAGTGGAGGCGGGGTCTGTAACACTACAAAACCATTCTATACCCACACTGGGAGTGGAGGCGGGTCTGTTACACTAGAAAACCATTCTATACCTACACTGGGAGTGGGGAAGTGTCTGTAAATCTACAGGACCATTCTATACCCACACTGGGTGTGGGGACGGGTCTGTAACACTACAAAACCATTCTCTTCCCAGACTGATAGTGGGGACGGGTCTGTAACACTACGGGACCATTTATACCCACACTGGGAGTGGGGACGGGTCTTTAACACTACAAAACCATTCTAAACCCACACTGGGAGTGGGGACGGGTCTGTAACACTACAGGACCATTCTAAACCCACACTGGGACTGGGGAAGGGTCTGTAACACTACAAAACCATTCTATACCCACACTGGGAGTGGAGGCGGGTCTGTTACACTAGAAAACCATTCTATTCCTACACTGGGAGTGGGGATGTGTCTGTAAATCTACAGGACCATTCTATACCCACACTGGGTGTGGGGACGGGTCTGTAACACTACAAAACCATTCTCTTCCCAGACTGATAGTGGGGACGGGTCTGTAACACTACGGGACCATTTATACCCACACTGGGAGTGGGGACGGGTCTGTAACACTACAAAACCATTCTAAACCCACACTGGGAGTGGGGACGGGTCTGTAACACTACAGGACCATTCTAAACACACACTGGGACTGGGGAAGGGTCTGTAACACTACAAAACCATTCTATACCCACACTGGGAGTGGAGGCGGGTCTGTAACACTACAAAACCATTCTATACCCACACTGGGAGTGGGGACGGGTCTGTAACACTACAGGACCATTTTAAACCCACACTGGGAGTGGGGATGGGTCTGTAACACTACAAAACCATTCTATAGCCACACTGGGAGTGGGGATGGGTCTGTAACACTACAAAACCATTCTATACCCACACTGGGAGTGGGGACGGGTCTGTAACACTACAAAACAATTCTATACACACACTGGGAGTGGGGACGGGTCTGTAACAATACAGGACCATTCTAAACCCACACTGGGACTGGGGACGGGTCCGTAACACTACAGGACCATTCTAAACCCACACTGGGACTGGGGATGGGTCTGTAACACTACAAAACCATTCTATACACACACTGGGAGTGGGGATGGGTCTGTAACACTACAGGACCTTTCTAAACCCACACTGGGACTGGGGACGGTTCTGTAACACTACAAAACCATTCTATACCCACACTGGGAGTGGGGACGGGTCTGTAACACTATAGGACCATTCTAAACCCACACTGGGATTGGGGACGGGTCTATAACAATACAAAACCATTCTATACCCACACTGGGAGTGGGGACGGGTCTGTAACACTACAGAACCATTCTAAACCCACACTGGGACTGGGGACGGGTCTGTAACACTACAAAACCATTCTATACCCACCCTGAGAGTGTGGGCGGGTCTGTAACACTACAATACAATTCTATACCCACATTGTGAGTGGGGAAGGGTCTGTAACACTACAGGACCATTCTAAACCCACACTGCGACTGGGGACAGGTCTGTAACACTACAAAACCATTCTGTACCCACACTGGGAGTGGGGACGGGTCTGTAACACTACAAAACCATTCCATATCCACACTGGGACTGGAGGCGGGTCTGTAACACTACAAAACCATTCTATACCCACACTGGGAGTGGGGATGGGTCTGTAACACTACGGGACTATTCTATACCCACACTGGGAGTGCGGACGGTTCTGTAACACTACAGGACCATTCTAAACCCACACTGGGAGTGGGGACGGGTCTGTAACACTACAGGACCATTCTAAACCCACACTGGGACTGGGGAAGGGTCTGTAACACTACAAAACCATTCTATACCCACACTGGGAGTGGAGGCGGGTCTGTTACACTAGAAAACCATTCTATTCCTACACTGGGAGTGGGGATGTGTCTGTAAATCTACAGGACCATTCTATACCCACACTGGGTGTGGGGACGGGTCTGTAACACTACAAAACCATTCTCTTCCCAGACTGATAGTGGGGACGGGTCTGTAACACTACGGGACCATTTATACCCACACTGGGAGTGGGGACGGGTCTGTAACACTACAAAACCATTCTAAACCCACACTGGGAGTGGGGACGGGTCTGTAACACTACAGGACCATTCTAAACACACACTGGGACTGGGGAAGGGTCTGTAACACTACAAAACCATTCTATACCCACACTGGGAGTGGAGGCGGGTCTGTAACACTACAAAACCATTCTATACCCACACTGGGAGTGGGGACGGGTCTGTAACACTACAGGACCATTTTAAACCCACACTGGGAGTGGGGATGGGTCTGTAACACTACAAAACCATTCTATAGCCACACAGGGAGTGGGGATGGGTCTGTAACACTACAAAACCATTCTATACCCACACTGGGAGTGGGGACGGGTCTGTAACACTACAAAACAATTCTATACACACACTGGGAGTGGGGACGGGTCTGTAACAATACAGGACCATTCTAAACCCACACTGGGACTGGGGACGGGTCCGTAACACTACAGGACCATTCTAAACCCACACTGGGACTGGGGATGGGTCTGTAACACTACAAAACCATTCTATACACACACTGGGAGTGGGGATGTGTCTGTAACACTACAGGACCTTTCTAAACCCACACTGGGACTGGGGACGGTTCTGTAACACTACAAAACCATTCTATACCCACACTGGGAGTGGGGACGGGTCTGTAACACTATAGGACCATTCTAAACCCACACTGGGATTGGGGACGGGTCTATAACAATACAAAACCATTCTATACCCACACTGGGAGTGGGGACGGGTCTGTAACACTACAGAACCATTCTAAACCCACACTGGGACTGGGGACGGGTCTGTAACACTACAAAACCATTCTATACCCACCCTGAGAGTGTGGGCGGGTCTGTAACACTACAATACAATTCTATACCCACATTGTGAGTGGGGAAGGGTCTGTAACACTACAGGACCATTCTAAACCCACACTGCGACTGGGGACAGGTCTGTAACACTACAAAACCATTCTGTACCCACACTGGGAGTGGGGACGGGTCTGTAACACTACAAAACCATTCCATATCCACACTGGGACTGGAGGCGGGTCTGTAACACTACAAAACCATTCTATACCCACACTGGGAGTGCGGACGGTTCTGTAACACTACAGGACCATTCTAAACCCATACTGCGACCGGGGACAGGTCTGTAACAATACAAAACCATTCTATACCCACACTGGGAGTGGAGGCGGGTCTGTAACACTACAAAACCATTCTATACCACACTGGGAGTGGGGACGGTCTGTAACACTACAGGAGCATTCTATACCCACACTGGGAGTGGGGACAGGTCTGTAACACTACATGACCATTCTATACTCAGACTGATAGTGGGGACGTGTCTGTAACACTGCAAAATCATTCTATACCCACACTGGGAGTTGGGACGGGTCTGTAACACTACAAAACCATTCTATACCCACACTGGGAGTGGAGGCGGGTCTGTTACACTAGAAAACCATTCTATACCTACACTGGGAGTGGGGATGTGTCTGTAAATCTACAGGACCATTCTATACCCACATTGGGTGTGGGGACAAGTCTGTAACACTACAAAACCATTCTCTTCCCAGACTGATAGTGGGGACGGGTCTGTAACACTACGGGACCATTTATACCCACACTGGGAGTGGGGACGGGTCTGTAACACTACAAAACCATTCTAAACCCACACTGGGAGTGGGGACGGGTCTGTAACACTACAGGACCATTCTAAACCCACACTGGGACTGGGGAAGGGTCTGTAACACTACAAAACCATTCTATACCCACACTGGGAGTGGAGGCGGGTCTGTAACACTACAAAACCATTCTATACACACACTGGGAGTGGGGACGGGTCTGTAACACTACAGGACCATTTTAAACCCACACTGGGAGTGGGGATGGGTCTGTAACACTACAAAACCATTCTATAGCCACACTGGGAGTGGGGACGGGTCTGTAACACTACAAAAACATTCTATACCCACACTGGGAGTGGGGACGGGTCTGTAACACTACAAAACAATTCTATACCCACATTGTGAGTGGGGAAGGGTCTGTAACACTACAGGACCATTCTAAACCCACACTGCGACTGGGGACAGGTCTGTAACACTACAAAACCATTCTGTACCCACACTGGGAGTGGGGACGGGTCTGTAACACTACAAAACCATTCCATATCCACACTGGGACTGGAGGCGGGTCTGTAACACTACAAAACCATTCTATACCCACACTGGGAGTGGGGAAGGGTCTGTAACACTACGGGACTATTCTATACCCACACTGGGAGTGCGGACGGGTCTGTAACACTACAGGACCATTCTAAACCCACACTGCGACCGGGGAC
The DNA here is from genome assembly GCF_048418815.1 of Hemitrygon akajei. Lineage (NCBI taxonomy): Eukaryota > Metazoa > Chordata > Chondrichthyes > Myliobatiformes > Dasyatidae > Hemitrygon > Hemitrygon akajei. The sequence goes on from NC_133132.1 coordinate 98,805,229, forward strand.
AGGTCTGTAACAATACAAAACCATTCTATACCCACACTGGGAGTGGAGGCGGGTCTGTAACACTACAAAATCATTCTATACCCACACTGGGAGAGGGGCGGGGCTGTAACACTACAGGACCTTTCTATACCCACACTGGGAGTGGGGACGGGTCTGTAACACTACAAAACCATTCTATACCCACACTGGGAGTGGGGACGGGTCTGTAACACTACAAAACCATTATCTTCCCAGACTGATAGTGGGGACGGGTCTGTAACACTACAGGACAATTCTATACCCACACTGGGAGTGGGGACGGGTCTGTAACACTACAGGACCATTCTATACCCACACTGGGAGTGGGGACGGGTCTGTAACACTACAGGACAATTCTATACCTACACTGGGAGTGGGGACATGTCTGTAACACCACAGGACCATTCTATACCCACACTGGGAGTGGGGACGGGTCTGTAACACTACAAAACCATTCTATACCCACACTGGGAGTGGGGACGGGTCTGTAACACTATAGGACCATTCTAAACCCACACTGGGACTGGGGACGGGTCTGTAACACTACAAAACCATTCTATAACCACACTGGGAGTGGAGGCGGGGTCTGTAACACTACAAAACCATTCCTATACCCACACTGGGAGTGGAGGCGGGTCTGTTACACTAGAAAACCATTCTATACCTACACTGGGAGTGGGGATGTGTCTGTAAATCTACAGGACCATTCTATACCCACACTGGGTGTGGGGACAAGTCTGTAACACTACAAAACCATTCTCTTCCCAGACTGATAGTGGGGACGGGTCTGTAACACTACGGGACCATTTATACCCACACTGGGAGTGGGGAGGGGTCTGTAACACTACAAAACCATTCTAAACCCACACTGGGAGTGGGGACGGGTCTGTAACACTACAGGACCATTCTAAACCCACACTGGGACTGGGGAAGGGTCTGTAACACTACAAAACCATTCTATACCCACACTGGGAGTGGAGGCGGGTCTGTAACACTACAAAACCATTCTATACCCACACTGGGAGTGGGGACGGGTCTGTAACACTACAGGACCATTTTAAACCCACACTGGGAGTGGGGATGGGTCTGTAACACTACAAAACCATTCTATAGCCACACTGGGAGTGGGGACGGGTCTGTAACACTACAAAAACATTCTATACCCACACTGGGAGTGGGGACGGGTCTGTAACACTACAAAACCATTCTATACACACACTGGGAGTGGGGACGGGTCTGAAACAATACAGGACCATTCTAAACCCACACTGGGACTGGGGACGGGTCTGTAACACTACAGGACCATTCTAAACCCACACTGGGATTGGGACGGGTCTGTAACACTACAAAACCATTCTATACCCACACTGGGAGTGGGGACGGGTCTGTAACACTACAAAACCATTCTATACCCACACTGGGAGTGGGGACGGGTCTGTAACACTACAAAACCATTCTATACCACACTGGGAGTGGGGACGGTCTGTAACACTACAGGAGCATTCTATACCCACACTGGGAGTGGGGACAGGTCTGTAACACTACATGACCATTCTATACTCAGACTGATAGTGGGGACGGGTCTGTAACACTGCAAAATCATTCTATACCCACACTGGGAGTTGGGACGGGTCTGTAACACTACAAAACCATTCTATACCCACCCTGAGAGTGTGGGCGGGTCTGTAACACTACAAAACCATTCTACACCCACACTGGGAGTGGGGACAGGTCTGTAGCACTACAAAACCATTCTATACCCACACTGGGAGTGGAGGCGGGGTCTGTAACACTACAAAACCATTCTATACCCACACTGGGAGTGGAGGCGGGTCTGTTACACTAGAAAACCATTCTATACCTACACTGGGAGTGGGGAAGTGTCTGTAAATCTACAGGACCATTCTATTCCCACACTGGGTGTGGGGACGGGTCTGTAACACTACAAAACCATTCTCTTCCCAGACTGATAGTGGGGACGGGTCTGTAACACTACGGGACCATTTATACCCACACTGGGAGTGGGGACGGGTCTTTAACACTACAAAACCATTCTAAACCCACACTGGGAGTGGGGACGGGTCTGTAACACTACAGGACCATTCTAAACCCACACTGGGACTGGGGAAGGGTCTGTAACACTACAAAACCATTCTATACCCACACTGGGAGTGGAGGCGGGTCTGTAACACTACAAAACCATTCTATACCCACACTGGGAGTGGGGACGGGTCTGTAACACTATAGGACCATTCTAAACCCACACTGGGACTGGTGACGGGTCTGTAACACTACAAAACCATTCTATACCCACACTGGGAGTGGAGGCGGGGTCTGTAACACTACAAAACCATTCTATACCCACACTGGGAGTGGAGGCGGGTCTGTTACACTAGAAAACCATTCTATTCCTACACTGGGAGTGGGGATGTGTCTGTAAATCTACAGGACCATTCTATACCCACACTGGGTGTGGGGACGGGTCTGTAACACCACAAAACCATTCTCTTCCCAGACTGATAGTGGGGACGGGTCTGTAACACTACAGGACCATTCTAAACCCACACTGGGATTGGGACGGGTCTGTAACACTACAAAACCATTCTATACCCACACTGGGAGTGGGGACGGGTCTGTAACACTACAAAACCATTCTATACCCACACTGGGAGTGGGGACGGGTCTGTAACACTACAAAACCATTCTATACCACACTGGGAGTGGGGACGGTCTGTAACACTACAGGAGCATTCTATACCCACACTGGGAGTGGGGACAGGTCTGTAACAGTACATGACCATTCTATACTCAGACTGATAGTGGGGACGGGTCTGTAACACTGCAAAATCATTCTATACCCACACTGGGAGTTGGGACGGGTCTGTAACACTACAAAACCATTCTATACCCACACTGGGAGTGGAGGCGGGTCTGTTACACTAGAAAACCATTCTATACCTACACTGGGAGTGGGGATGTGTCTGTAAATCTACAGGACCATTCTATACCACACTGGGTATGGGGACAAGTCTGTAACACTACAAAACCATTCTCTTCCCAGACTGATAGTGGGGACGGGTCTGTAACACTACGGGACCATTTATACCCACACTGGGAGTGGGGACGGGTCTGTAACACTACAAAACCATTCTAAACCCACACTGGGAGTGGGGACGGGTCTGTAACACTACAGGACCATTCTAAACCCACACTGGGACTGGGGAAGGGTCTGTAACACTACAAAACCATTCTATACCCACACTGGGAGTGGAGGCGGGTCTGTAACACTACAAAACCATTCTATACCCACACTGGGAGTGGGGACGGGTCTGTAACACTACAGGACCATTTTAAACCCACACTGGGAGTGGGGATGGGTCTGTAACACTACAAAACCATTCTATAGCCACACTGGGAGTGGGGACGGGTCTGTAACACTACAAAAACATTCTATACCCACACTGGGAGTGGGGACGGGTCTGTAACACTACAAAACCATTCTATACACACACTGGGAGTGGGGACGGGTCTGAAACAATACAGGACCATTCTAAACCCACACTGGGACTGGGGACGGGTCTGTAACACTACAGGACCATTCTAAACCCACACTGGGATTGGGACGGGTCTGTAACACTACAAAACCATTCTATACCCACACTGGGAGTGGGGACGGGTCTGTAACACTACAAAACCATTCTATACCCACACTGGGAGTGGGGACGGGTCTGTAACACTACAAAACCATTCTATACCACACTGGGAGTGGGGACGGTCTGTAACACTACAGGAGCATTCTATACCCACACTGGGAGTGGGGACAGGTCTGTAACACTACATGACCATTCTATACTCAGACTGATAGTGGGGACGGGTCTGTAACACTGCAAAATCATTCTATACCCACACTGGGAGTTGGGACGGGTCTGTAACACTACAAAACCATTCTATACCCACCCTGAGAGTGTGGGCGGGTCTGTAACACTACAAAACCATTCTACACCCACACTGGGAGTGGGGACAGGTCTGTAGCACTACAAAACCATTCTATACCCACACTGGGAGTGGAGGCGGGGTCTGTAACACTACAAAACCATTCTATACCCACACTGGGAGTGGAGGCGGGTCTGTTACACTAGAAAACCATTCTATACCTACACTGGGAGTGGGGAAGTGTCTGTAAATCTACAGGACCATTCTATACCCACACTGGGTGTGGGGACGGGTCTGTAACACTACAAAACCATTCTCTTCCCAGACTGATAGTGGGGACGGGTCTGTAACACTACGGGACCATTTATACCCACACTGGGAGTGGGGACGGGTCTTTAACACAACAAAACCATTCTAAACCCACACTGGGAGTGTGGACGGGTCTGTAACACTACAGGACCATTCTAAACCCACACTGGGACTGGGGAAGGGTCTGTAACACTACAGAACCATTCTATACCCACACTGGGAGTGGAGGCGGGTCTGTTACACTAGAAAACCATTCTATTCCTACACTGGGAGTGGGGATGTGTCTGTAAATCTACAGGACCATTCTATACCCACACTGGGTGTGGGGACGGGTCTGTAACACTACAAAACCATTCTCTTCCCAGACTGATAGTGGGGACGGGTCTGTAACACTACGGGACCATTTATACCCACACTGGGAGTGGGGACGGGTCTGTAACACTACAAAACCATTCTAAACCCACACTGGGAGTGGGGACGGGTCTGTAACACTACAGGACCATTCTAAACACACACTGGGACTGGGGAAGGGTCTGTAACACTACAAAACCATTCTATACCCACACTGGGAGTGGAGGCGGGTCTGTAACACTACAAAACCATTCTATACCCACACTGGGAGTGGGGACGGGTCTGTAACACTACAGGACCATTTTAAACCCACACTGGGAGTGGGGATGGGTCTGTAACACTACAAAACCATTCTATAGCCACACTGGGAGTGGGGATGGGTCTGTAACACTACAAAACCATTCTATACCCACACTGGGAGTGGGGACGGGTCTGTAACACTACAAAACCATTCTATACACACACTGGGAGTGGGGACGGGTCTGTAACAATACAGGACCATTCTAAACCCACACTGGGACTGGGGACGGGTCTGTAACACTACAGGACCATTCTAAACCCACACTGGGACTGGGGATGGGTCTGTAACACTACAAAACCATTCTATACACACACTGGGAGTGGGGATGGGTCTGTAACACTACAGGACCTTTCTAAACCCACACTGGGACTGGGGACGGTTCTGTAACACTACAAAACCATTCTATACCCACACTGGGAGTGGGGACGGGTCTGTAACACTATAGGACCATTCTAAACCCACACTGGGATTGGGGACGGGTCTGTAACAATACAAAACCATTCTATACCCACACTGGGAGTGGGGACGGGTCTGTAACACTACAGAACCATTCTAAACCCACACTGGGACTGGGGACGGGTCTGTAACACTACAAAACCATTCAATACCCACCCTGAGAGTGTGGGCGGGTCTGTAACACTACAATACAATTCTATACCCACATTGTGAGTGGGGAAGGGTCTGTAACACTACAGGACCATTCTAAACCCACACTGCGACTGGGGACAGGTCTGTAACACTACAAAACCATTCTGTACCCACACTGGGAGTGCGGACGGGTCTGTAACACTACAAAACCATTCCATATCCACACTGGGACTGGAGGCGGGTCTGTAACACTACAAAACCATTCTATACCCACACTGGGAGTGGGGATGGGTCTGTAACACTACGGGACTATTCTATACCCACACTGGGAGTGCGGACGGTTCTGTAACACTACACGACCATTCTAAACCCACACTGCGACCGGGGACAGGTCTGTAACAATACAAAACCATTCTATACCCACACTGGGAGTGGAGGCGGGTCTGTAACACTACAAAACCATTCTATACCACACTGGGAGTGGGGACGGTCTGTAACACTACAGGAGCATTCTATACCCACACTGGGAGTGGGGACAGGTCTGTAACACTACATGACCATTCTATACTCAGACTGATAGTGGGGACGTGTCTGTAACACTGCAAAATCATTCTATACCCACACTGGGAGTTGGGACGGGTCTGTAACACTACAAAACCATTCTATACCCACACTGGGAGTGGAGGCGGGTCTGTTACACTAGAAAACCATTCTATACCTACACTGGGAGTGGGGATGTGTCTGTAAATCTACAGGACCATTCTATACCCACATTGGGTGTGGGGACAAGTCTGTAACACTACAAAACCATTCTCTTCCCAGACTGATAGTGGGGACGGGTCTGTAACACTACGGGACCATTTATACCCACACTGGGAGTGGGGACGGGTCTGTAACACTACAAAACCATTCTAAACCCACACTGGGAGTGGGGACGGGTCTGTAACACTACAGGACCATTCTAAACCCACACTGGGACTGGGGAAGGGTCTGTAACACCTCAAAACCATTCTATACCCACACTGGGAGTGGAGGCGGGTCTGTAACACTACAAAACCATTCTATACCCACACTGGGAGTGGGGACGGGTCTGTAACACTACAGGACCATTTTAAACCCACACTGGGAGTGGGGATGGGTCTGTAACACTACAAAACCATTCTATAGCCACACTGGGAGTGGGGACGGGTCTGTAACACTACAAAAACATTCTATACCCACACTGGGAGTGGGGACGGGTCTGTAACACTACAAAACCATTCTATACACACACTGGGAGTGGGGACGGGTCTGAAACAATACAGGACCATTCTAAACCCACACTGGGACTGGGGACGGGTCTGTAACACTACAGGACCATTCTAAACCCACACTGGGATTGGGACGGGTCTGTAACACTAGAAAACCATTCTATACCCACACTGGGAGTGGGGACGGGTCTGTAACACTACAAAACCATTCTATACCCACACTGGGAGTGGGGACGGGTCTGTAACACTACAAAACCATTCTATACCACACTGGGAGTGGGGACGGTCTGTAACACTACAGGAGCATTCTATACCCACACTGGGAGTGGGGACAGGTCTGTAACACTACATGACCATTCTATACTCAGACTGATAGTGGGGACGGGTCTGTAACACTGCAAAATCATTCTATACCCACACTGGGAGTTGGGACGGGTCTGTAACACTACAAAACCATTCTATACCCACCCTGAGAGTGTGGGCGGGTCTGTAACACTACAAAACCATTCTACACCCACACTGGGAGTGGGGACAGGTCTGTAGCACTACAAAACCATTCTATACCCACACTGGGAGTGGAGGCGGGGTCTGTAACACTACAAAACCATTCTATACCCACACTGGGAGTGGAGGCGGGTCTGTTACACTAGAAAACCATTCTATACCTACACAGGGAGTGGGGAAGTGTCTGTAAATCTACAGGACCATTCTATACCCACACTGGGTGTGGGGACGGGTCTGTAACACTACAAAACCATTCTCTTCCCAGACTGATAGTGGGGACGGGTCTGTAACACTACGGGACCATTTATACCCACACTGGGAGTGGGGACGGGTCTTTAACACTACAAAACCATTCTAAACCCACACTGGGAGTGGGGACGGGTCTGTAACACTACAGGACCATTCTAAACCCACAATGGGACTGGGGAAGGGTCTGTAACACTACAAAACCATTCTATACCCACACTGGGAGTGGAGGCGGGTCTGTAACACTACAAAACCATTCTATACCCACACTGGGAGTGGGGACGGGTCTGTAACACTATAGGACCATTCTAAACCCACACTGGGACTGGTGACGGGTCTGTAACACTACAAAACCATTCTATACCCACACTGGGAGTGGAGGCGGGGTCTGTAACACTACAAAACCATTCTATACCCACACTGGGAGTGGAGGCGGGTCTGTTACACTAGAAAACCATTCTATTCCTACACTGGGAGTGGGGATGTGTCTGTAAATCTACAGGACCATTCTATACCCACACTGGGTGTGGGGACGGGTCTGTAACACTACAAAACCATTCTCTTCCCAGACTGATAGTGGGGACGGGTCTGTAACACTACGGGACCATTTATACCCACACTGGGAGTGGGGACGGGTCTGTAACACTACAAAACCATTCTAAACCCACACTGGGAGTGGGGACGGGTCTGTAACACTACAGGACCATTCTAAACACACACTGGGTGTGGGGAAGGGTCTGTAACACTACAAAACCATTCTATACCCACACTGGGAGTGGAGGCGGGTCTGTAACACTACAAAACCATTCTATACCCACACTGGGAGTGGGGACGGGTCTGTAACACTACAGGACCATTTTAAACCCACACTGGGAATGGGGATGGGTCTGTAACACTACAAAACCATTCTATAGCCACACTGGGAGTGGGGATGGGTCTGTAACACAACAAAACCATTCTATACCCACACTGGGAGTGGGGACGGGTCTGTAACACTACAAAACCATTCTATACACACACTGGGAGTGGGGACGGGTCTGTAACAATACAGGACCATTCTAAACCCACACTGGGACTGGGGACGGGTCTGTAACACTACGGGACCATTTATACCCACACTGGGAGTGGGGACGGGTCTTTAACACTACAAAACCATTCTAAACCCACACTGGGAGTGGGGACGGGTCTGTAACACTACAGGACCATTCTAAACCCACACTGGGACTGGGGAAGGGTCTGTAACACTACAAAACCATTCTATACCCACACTGGGAGTGGAGGCGGGTCTGTAACACTACAAAACCATTCTATACCCACACTGGGAGTGGGGACGGGTCTGTAACATTATAGGACCATTCTAAACCCACACTGGGACTGGTGACGGGTCTGTAACACTACAAAACCATTCTATACCCACACTGGGAGTGGAGGCGGGTCTGTTACACTAGAAAACCATTCTATTCCTACACTGGGAGTGGGGATGTGTCTGTAAATCTACAGGACCATTCTATACCCACACTGGGTGTGGGGACGGGTCTGTAACACCACAAAACCATTCTCTTCCCAGACTGATAGTGGGGACGGGTCTGTAACACTACAGGACCATTCTAAACCCACACTGGGATTGGGACGGGTCTGTAACACTACAAAACCATTCTATACCCACACTGGGAGTGGGGACGGGTCTGTAACACTACAAAACCATTCTATACCCACACTGGGAGTGGGGACGGGTCTGTAACACTACAAAACCATTCTATACCACACTGGGAGTGGGGACGGTCTGTAACACTACAGGAGCATTCTATACCCACACTGGGAGTGGGGACAGGTCTGTAACACTACATGACCATTCTATACTCAGACTGATAGTGGGGACGGGTCTGTAACACTGCAAAATCATTCTATACCCACACTGGGAGTTGGGACGGGTCTGTAACACTACAAAACCATTCTATACCCACACTGGGAGTGGAGGCGGGTCTGTTACACTAGAAAACCATTCTATACCTACACTGGGAGTGGGGATGTGTCTGTAAATCTACAGGACCATTCTATACCACACTGGGTATGGGGACAAGTCTGTAACACTACAAAACCATTCTCTTCCCAGACTGATAGTGGGGACGGGTCTGTAACACTACGGGACCATTTATACCCACACTGGGAGTGGGGACGGGTCTGTAACACTACAAAACCATTCTAAACCCACACTGGGAGTGGGGACGGGTCTGTAACACTACAGGACCATTCTAAACCCACACTGGGACTGGGGAAGGGTCTGTAACACTACAAAACCATTCTATACCCACACTGGGAGTGGAGGCGGGTCTGTAACACTACAAAACCATTCTATACCCACACTGGGAGTGGGGACGGGTCTGTAACACTACAGGACCATTTTAAACCCATACTGGGAGTGGGGATGGGTCTGTAACACTACAAAACCATTCTATAGCCACACTGGGAGTGGGGACGGGTCTGTAACACTACAAAAACATTCTATACCCACACTGGGAGTGGGGACGGGTCTGTAACACTACAAAACCATTCTATACACACACTGGGAGTGGGGACGGGTCTGAAACAATACAGGACCATTCTAAACCCACACTGGGACTGGGGACGGGTCTGTAACACTACAGGACCATTCTAAACCCACACTGGGATTGGGACGGGTCTGTAACACTACAAAACCATTCTATACCCACACTGGGAGTGGGGACGGGTCTGTAACACTACAAAACCATTCTATACCCACACTGGGAGTGGGGACGGGTCTGTAACACTACAAAACCATTCTATACCACACTGGGAGTGGGGACGGTCTGTAACACTACAGGAGCATTCTATACCCACACTGGGAGTGGGGACAGGTCTGTAACACTACATGACCATTCTATACTCAGACTGATAGTGGGGACGGGTCTGTAACACTGCAAAATCATTCTATACCCACACTGGGAGTTGGGACGGGTCTGTAACACTACAAAACCATTCTATACCCACCCTGAGAGTGTGGGCGGGTCTGTAACACTACAAAACCATTCTACACCCACACTGGGAGTGGGGACAGGTCTGTAGCACTACAAAACCATTCTATACCCACACTGGGAGTGGAGGCGGGGTCTGTAACACTACAAAACCATTCTATACCCACACTGGGAGTGGAGGCGGGTCTGTTACACTAGAAAACCATTCTATACCTACACTGGGAGTGGGGAAGTGTCTGTAAATCTACAGGACCATTCTATACCCACACTGGGTGTGGGGACGGGTCTGTAACACTACAAAACCATTCTCTTCCCAGACTGATAGTGGGGACGGGTCTGTAACACTACGGGACCATTTATACCCACACTGGGAGTGGGGACGGGTCTTTAACACTACAAAACCATTCTAAACCCACACTGGGAGTGGGGACGGGTCTGTAACACTACAGGACCATTCTAAACCCACACTGGGACTGGGGAAGTGTCTGTAACACTACAAAACCATTCTATACCCACACTGGGAGTGGAGGCGGGTCTGTTACACTAGAAAACCATTCTATTCCTACACTGGGAGTGGGGATGTGTCTGTAAATCTACAGGACCATTCTATACCCACACTGGGTGTGGGGACGGGTCTGTAACACTACAAAACCATTCTCTTCCCAGACTGATAGTGGGGACGGGTCTGTAACACTACGGGACCATTTATACCCACACTGGGAGTGGGGACGGGTCTGTAACACTACAAAACCATTCTAAACCCACACTGGGAGTGGGGACGGGTCTGTAACACTACAGGACCATTCTAAACACACACTGGGACTGGGGAAGGGTCTGTAACACTACAAAACCATTCTATACCCACACTGGGAGTGGAGGCGGGTCTGTAACACTACAAAACCATTCTATACCCACACTGGGAGTGGGGACGGGTCTGTAACACTACAGGACCATTTTAAACCCACACTGGGAGTGGGGATGGGTCTGTAACACTACAAAACCATTCTATAGCCACACTGGGAGTGGGGATGGGTCTGTAACACTACAAAACCATTCTATACCCACACTGGGAGTGGGGACGGGTCTGTAACACTACAAAACCATTCTATACACACACTGGGAGTGGGGACGGGTCTGTAACAATACAGGACCATTCTAAACCCACACTGGGACTGGGGACGGGTCTGTAACACTACAGGACCATTCTAAACCCACACTGGGACTGGGGATGGGTCTGTAACACTACAAAACCATTCTATACACACACTGGGAGTGGGGATGGGTCTGTAACACTACAGGACCTTTCTAAACCCACACTGGGACTGGGGACGGTTCTGTAACACTACAAAACCATTCTATACCCACACTGGGAGTGGGGACGGGTCTGTAACACTATAGGACCATTCTAAACCCACACTGGGATTGGGGACGGGTCTGTAACACTACAAAACCATTCTATACCCACACTGGGAGTGGGGACAGGTCTGTAACACTATAGGACCATTCTAAACCCACACTGGGACTGGTGACGGGTCTGTAACACTACAAAACCATTCTATACCCACACTGGGAGTGGAGGCGGGGTCTGTAACACTACAAAACCATTCTATACCCACACTGGGAGTGGAGGCGGGTCTGTTACACTAGAAAACCATTCTATTCCTACACTGGGAGTGGGGATGTGTCTGTAAATCTACAGGACCATTCTATACCCACACTGGGTGTGGGGACGGGTCTGTAACACTACAAAACCATTCTCTTCCCAGACTGATAGTGGGGACGGGTCTGTAACACTACGGGACCATTTATACCCACACTGGGAGTGGGGACGGGTCTGTAACACTACAAAACCATTCTAAACCCACACTGGGAGTGGGGACGGGTCTGTAACACTACAGGACCATTCTAAACACACACTGGGTGTGGGGAAGGGTCTGTAACACTACAAAACCATTCTATACCCACACTGGGAGTGGAGGCGGGTCTGTAACACTACAAAACCATTCTATACCCACACTGGGAGTCGGGACGGGTCTGTAACACTACAGGACCATTTTAAACCCACACTGGGAATGGGGATGGGTCTGTAACACTACAAAACCATTCTATAGCCACACTGGGAGTGGGGATGGGTCTGTAACACAACAAAACCATTCTATACCCACACTGGGAGTGGGGACGGGTCTGTAACACTACAAAACCATTCTATACACACACTGGGAGTGGGGACGGGTCTGTAACAATACAGGAGCATTCTAAACCCACACTGGGACTGGGGACGGGTCTGTAACACTACGGGACCATTTATACCCACACTGGGAGTGGGGACGGGTCTTTAACACTACAAAACCATTCTAAACCCACACTGGGAGTGGGGACGGGTCTGTAACACTACAGGACCATTCTAAACCCACACTGGGACTGGGGAAGGGTCTGTAACACTACAAAACCATTCTATACCCACACTGGGAGTGGAGGCGGGTCTGTAACACTACAAAACCATTCTATACCCACACTGGGAGTGGGGACGGGTCTGTAACACTATAGGACCATTCTAAACCCACACTGGGACTGGTGACGGGTCTGTAACATTACAAAACCATTCTATACCCACACTGGGAGTGGAGGCGGGGTCTGTAACACTACAAAACCATTCTATACCCACACTGGGAGTGGAGGCGGGTCTGTTACACTAGAAAACCATTCTATTCCTACACTGGGAGTGGGGATGTGTCTGTAAATCTACAGGACCATTCTATACCCACACTGGGTGTGGGGACGGGTCTGTAACACCACAAAACCATTCTCTTCCCAGACTGATAGTGGGGACGGGTCTGTAACACTACAGGACCATTCTAAACCCACACTGGGATTGGGACGGGTCTGTAACACTACAAAACCATTCTATACCCACACTGGGAGTGGGGACGGGTCTGTAACACTACAAAACCATTCTATACCCACACTGGGAGTGGGGACGGGTCTGTAACACTACAAAACCATTCTATACCACACTGGGAGTGGGGACGGTCTGTAACACTACAGGAGCATTCTATACCCACACTGGGAGTGGGGACAGGTCTGTAACACTACATGACCATTCTATACTCAGACTGATAGTGGGGACGGGTCTGTAACACTGCAAAATCATTCTATACCCACACTGGGAGTTGGGACGGGTCTGTAACACTACAAAACCATTCTATACCCACACTGGGAGTGGAGGCGGGTCTGTTACACTAGAAAACCATTCTATACCTACACTGGGAGTGGGGATGTGTCTGTAAATCTACAGGACCATTCTATACCACACTGGGTATGGGGACAAGTCTGTAACACTACAAAACCATTCTCTTCCCAGACTGATAGTGGGGACGGGTCTGTAACACTACGGGACCATTTATACCCACACTGGGAGTGGGGACGGGTCTGTAACACTACAAAACCATTCTAAACCCACACTGGGAGTGGGGACGGGTCTGTAACACTACAGGACCATTCTAAACCCACACTGGGACTGGGGAAGGGTCTGTAACACTACAAAACCATTCTATACCCACACTGGGAGTGGAGGCGGGTCTGTAACACTACAAAACCATTCTATACCCACACTGGGAGTGGGGACGGGTCTGTAACACTACAGGACCATTTTAAACCCATACTGGGAGTGGGGATGGGTCTGTAACACTACAAAACCATTCTATAGCCACACTGGGAGTGGGGACGGGTCTGTAACACTACAAAAACATTCTATACCCACACTGGGAGTGGGGACGGGTCTGTAACACTACAAAACCATTCTATACACACACTGGGAGTGGGGACGGGTCTGAAACAATACAGGACCATTCTAAACCCACACTGGGACTGGGGACGGGTCTGTAACACTACAGGACCATTCTAAACCCACACTGGGATTGGGACGGGTCTGTAACACTACAGAACCATTCTATACCCACACTGGGAGTGGGGACGGGTCTGTAACACTACAAAACCATTCTATACCCACACTGGGAGTGGGGACGGGTCTGTAACACTACAAAACCATTCTATACCACACTGGGAGTGGGGACGGTCTGTAACACTACAGGAGCATTCTATACCCACACTGGGAGTGGGGACAGGTCTGTAACACTACATGACCATTCTATACTCAGACTGATAGTGGGGACGGGTCTGTAACACTGCAAAATCATTCTATACCCACACTGGGAGTTGGGACGGGTCTGTAACACTACAAAACCATTCTATACCCACCCTGAGAGTGTGGGCGGGTCTGTAACACTACAAAACCATTCTACACCCACACTGGGAGTGGGGACAGGTCTGTAGCACTACAATACCATTCTATACCCACACTGGGAGTGGAGGCGGGGTCTGTAACACTACAAAACCATTCTATACCCACACTGGGAGTGGAGGCGGGTCTGTTACACTAGAAAACCATTCTATACCTACACTGGGAGTGGGGAAGTGTCTGTAAATCTACAGGACCATTCTATACCCACACTGGGTGTGGGGACGGGTCTGTAACACTACAAAACCATTCTCTTCCCAGACTGATAGTGGGGACGGGTCTGTAACACTACGGGACCATTTATACCCACACTGGGAGTGGGGACGGGTCTTTAACACTACAAAACCATTCTAAACCCACACTGGGAGTGGGGACGGGTCTGTAACACTACAGGACCATTCTAAACCCACACTGGGACTGGGGAAGGGTCTGTAACACTACAAAACCATTCTATACCCACACTGGGAGTGGAGGCGGGTCTGTTACACTAGAAAACCATTCTATTCCTACACTGGGAGTGGGGATGTGTCTGTAAATCTACAGGACCATTCTATACCCACACTGGGTGTGGGGACGGGTCTGTAACACTACAAAACCATTCTCTTCCCAGACTGATAGTGGGGACGGGTCTGTAACACTACGGGACCATTTATACCCACACTGGGAGTGGGGACGGGTCTGTAACACTACAAAACCATTCTAAACCCACACTGGGAGTGGGGACGGGTCTGTAACACTACAGGACCATTCTAAACACACACTGGGACTGGGGAAGGGTCTGTAACACTACAAAACCATTCTATACACACACTGGGAGTGGAGGCGGGTCTGTAACACTACAAAACCATTCTATACCCACACTGGGAGTGGGGACGGGTCTGTAACACTACAGGACCATTTTAAACCCACACTGGGAGTGGGGATGGGTCTGTAACACTACAAAACCATTCTATAGCCACACTGGGAGTGGGGATGGGTCTGTAACACTACAAAACCATTCTATACCCACACTGGGAGTGGGGACGGGTCTGTAACACTACAAAACCATTCTATACACACACTGGGAGTGGGGACGGGTCTGTAACAATACAGGACCATTCTAAACCCACACTGGGACTGGGGACGGGTCTGTAACACTACAGGACCATTCTAAACCCACACTGGGACTGGGGATGGGTCTGTAATACTACAAAACCATTCTATACACACACTGGGAGTGGGGATGGGTCTGTAACACTACAGGACCTTTCTAAACCCACACTGGGACTGGGGACGGTTCTGTAACACTACAAAACCATTCTATACCCACACTGGGAGTGGGGACGGGTCTGTAACACTATAGGACCATTCTAAACCCACACTGGGATTGGGGACGGGTCTGTAACAATACAAAACCATTCTATACCCACACTGGGAGTGGGGACGGGTCTGTAACATTACAGAACCATTCTAAACCCACACTGGGACTGGGGACGGGTCTGTAACACTACAAAACCATTCTATACCCACCCTGAGAGTGTGGGCGGGTCTGTAACACTACAATACAATTCTATACCCACATTGTGAGTGGGGAAGGGTCTGTAACACTACAGGACCATTCTAAACCCACACTGCGACTGGGGACAGGTCTGTAACACTACAAAACCATTCTGTACCCACACTGGGAGTGGGGACGGGTCTGTAACACTACAAAACCATTCCATATCCACACTGGGACTGGAGGCGGGTCTGTAACACTACAAAACCATTCTATACCCACACTGGGAGTGGGGATGGGTCTGTAACACTACGGGACTATTCTATACCCACACTGGGAGTGCGGACGGTTCTGTAACACTACAGGACCATTCTAAACCCACACTGCGACCGGGGACAGGTCTGTAACAATACAAAACCATTCTATACCCACACTGGGAGTGGAGGCGGGTCTGTAACACTACAAAACCATTCTATACCACACTGGGAGTGGGGACGGTCTGTAACACTACAGGAGCATTCTATACCCACACTGGGAGTGGGGACAGGTCTGTAACACTACATGACCATTCTATACTCAGACTGATAGTGGGGACGTGTCTGTAACACTGCAAAATCATTCTATACCCACACTGGGAGTTGGGACGGGTCTGTAACACTACAAAACCATTCTATACCCACACTGGGAGTGGAGGCGGGTCTGTTACACTAGAAAACCATTCTATACCTACACTGGGAGTGGGGATGTGTCTGTAAATCTACAGGACCATTCTATACCCACATTGGGTGTGGGGACAAGTCTGTAACACTACAAAACCATTCTCTTCCCAGACTGATAGTGGGGACGGGTCTGTAACACTACGGGACCATTTATACCCACACTGGGAGTGGGGACGGGTCTGTAACACTACAAAACCATTCTAAACCCACACTGGGAGTGGGGACGGGTCTGTAACACTACAGGACCATTCTAAACCCACACTGGGACTGGGGAAGGGTCTGTAACACTACAAAACCATTCTATACCCACACTGGGAGTGGAGGCGGGTCTGTAACACTACAAAACCATTCTATACCCACACTGGGAGTGGGGACGGGTCTGTAACACTACAGGACCATTTTAAACCCACACTGGGAGTGGGGATGGGTCTGTAACACTACAAAACCATTCTATAGCCACACTGGGAGTGGGGACGGGTCTGTAACACTACAAAAACATTCTATACCCACACTGGGAGTGGGGACGGGTCTGTAACACTACAAAACCATTCTATACACACACTGGGAGTGGGGACGGGTCTGAAACAATACAGGACCATTCTAAACCCACACTGGGACTGGGGACGGGTCTGTAACACTACAGGACCATTCTAAACCCACACTGGGATTGGGACGGGTCTGTAACACTACAAAACCATTCTATACCCACACTGGGAGTGGGGACGGGTCTGTAACACTACAAAACCATTCTATACCCACACTGGGAGTGGGGACGGGTCTGTAACACTACAAAACCATTCTATACCACACTGGGAGTGGGGACGGTCTGTAACACTACAGGAGCATTCTATACCCACACTGGGAGTGGGGACAGGTCTGTAACACTACATGACCATTCTATACTCAGACTGATAGTGGGGACGGGTCTGTAACACTGCAAAATCATTCTATACCCACACTGGGAGTTGGGACGGGTCTGTAACACTACAAAACCATTCTATACCCACCCTGAGAGTGTGGGCGGGTCTGTAACACTACAAAACCATTCTACACCCACACTGGGAGTGGGGACAGGTCTGTAGCACTACAAAACCATTCTATACCCACACTGGGAGTGGAGGCGGGGTCTGTAACACTACAAAACCATTCTATACCAACACTGGGAGTGGAGGCGGGTCTGTTACACTAGAAAACCATTCTATACCTACACAGGGAGTGGGGAAGTGTCTGTAAATCTACAGGACCATTCTATACCCACACTGGGTGTGGGGACGGGTCTGTAACACTACAAAACCATTCTCTTCCCAGACTGATAGTGGGGACGGGTCTGTAACACTACGGGACCATTTATACCCACACTGGGAGTGGGGACGGGTCTTTAACACTACAAAACCATTCTAAACCCACACTGGGAGTGGGGACGGGTCTGTAACACTACAGGACCATTCTAAACCCACACTGGGACTGGGGAAGGGTCTGTAACACTACAAAACCATTCTATACCCACACTGGGAGTGGAGGCGGGTCTGTAACACTACAAAACCATTCTATACCCACACTGGGAGTGGGGACGGGTCTGTAACACTATAGGACCATTCTAAACCCACACTGGGACTGGTGACGGGTCTGTAACAATACAAAACCATTCTATACCCACACTGGGAGTGGAGGCGGGGTCTGTAACACTACAAAACCATTCTATACCCACACTGGGAGTGGAGGCGGGTCTGTTACACTAGAAAACCATTCTATTCCTACACTGGGAGTGGGGATGTGTCTGTAAATCTACAGGACCATTCTATACCCACACTGGGTGTGGGGACGGGTCTGTAACACTACAAAACCATTCTCTTCCCAGACTGATAGTGGGGACGGGTCTGTAACACTACGGGACCATTTATACCCACACTGGGAGTGGGGACGGGTCTGTAAGACTACAAAACCATTCTAAACCCACACTGGGAGTGGGGACGGGTCTGTAACACTACAGGACCATTCTAAACACACACTGGGTGTGGGGAAGGGTCTGTAACACTACAAAACCATTCTATACCCACACTGGGAGTGGAGGCGGGTCTGTAACACTACAAAACCATTCTATACCCACACTGGGAGTGGGGACGGGTCTGTAACACTACAGGACCATTTTAAACCCACACTGGGAATGGGGATGGGTCTGTAACACTACAAAACCATTCTATAGCCACACTGGGAGTGGGGATGGGTCTGTAACACAACAAAACCATTCTATACCCACACTGGGAGTGGGGACGGGTCTGTAACACTACAAAACCATTCTATACACACACTGGGAGTGGGGACGGGTCTGTAACAATACAGGACCATTCTAAACCCACACTGGGACTGGGGACGGGTCTGTAACACTACAGGACCATTCTAAACCCACACTGGGACTGGGGATGGGTCTGTAACACTACAAAACCATTCTATACACACACTGGGAGTGGGGATGGGTCTGTAACACTACAGGACCTTTCTAAACCCACACTGGGACTGGGGACGGTTCTGTAACACTACAAAACCATTCTATACCCACACCGGGAGTGGGGACGGGTCTGTAACACTACAGGACCATTCTAAACCCACACTGGGATTGGGGACGGGTCTGTAACAATACAAAACCATTCTATACCCACACTGGGAGTGGGGACGGGTCTGTAACACTACAGGACCATTCTAAACCCACACTGGGACTGGGGACGGGTCTGTAACACTACAAAACCATTCTATACCCACCCTGAGAGTGTGGGCGGGTCTGTAACACTACAATACAATTCTATACACACATTATGAGTGGGGAAGGGTCTGTAACACTACAGGACCATTCTAAACCCACACTGCGACTGGGGACAGGTCTGTAACACTACAAAACCATTCTGTACCCACACTGGGAGTGGGGACGGGTCTGTAACACTACAAAACCATTCCATATCCACACTGGGACTGGAGGCGGGTCTGTAACACTACAAAACCATTCTATACCCACACTGGGAGTGGGGATGGGTCTGTAACACTACGGGACTATTCTATACCCACACTGGGAGTGCGGACGGTTCTGTAACACTACAGGACCATTCTAAACCCACACTGCGACCGGGGACAGGTCTGTAACAATACAAAACCATTCTATACCCACACTGGGAGTGGAGGCGGGTCTGTAACACTACAAAATCATTCTATACCCACACTGGGAGAGGGGCGGGGCTGTAACACTACAGGACCTTTCTATACCCACACTGGGAGTGGGGACGGGTCTGTAACACTACAAAACCATTCTATACCCACACTGGGAGTGGGGACGGGTCTGTAACACTACAAAACCATTCTCTTCCCAGACTGATAGTGGGGACGGGTCTGTAACACTACAGGACAATTCTATACCCACACTGGGAGTGGGGACGGGTCTGTAACACTACAGGACCATTCTAAACCCACACTGGGACTGGGGAAGGGTCTGTAACACTACAAAACCATTCTATACCCACACTGGGAGTGGAGGCGGGTCTGTAACACTACAAAACCATTCTATACCCACACTGGGAGTGGGGACGGGTCTGTAACACTACAGGACCATTTGAAACCCACACTGGGAGTGGGGATGGGTCTGTAACACTACAAAACCATTCTATAGCCACACTGGGAGTGGGGACGGGTCTGTAACACTACAAAAACATTCTATACCCACACTGGGAGTGGGGACGGGTCTGTAACACTACAAAACCATTCTATACACACACTGGGAGTGGGGACGGGTCTGAAACAATACAGGACCATTCTAAACCCACACTGGGACTGGGGACGGGTCTGTAACACTACAGGACCATTCTAAACCCACACTGGGATTGGGACGGGTCTGTAACACTACAAAACCATTCTATACCCACACTGGGAGTGGGGACGGGTCTGTAACACTACAAAACCATTCTATACCCACACTGGGAGTGGGGACGGGTCTGTAACACTACAAAACCATTCTATACCACACTGGGAGTGGGGACGGTCTGTAACACTACAGGAGCATTCTATACCCACACTGGGAGTGGGGACAGGTCTGTAACACTACATGACCATTCTATACTCAGACTGATAGTGGGGACGGGTCTGTAACACTGCAAAATCATTCTATACCCACACTGGGAGTTGGGACGGGTCTGTAACACTACAAAACCATTCTATACCCACCCTGAGAGTGTGGGCGGGTCTGTAACACTACAAAACCATTCTACACCCACACTGGGAGTGGGGACAGGTCTGTAGCACTACAAAACCATTCTATACCCACACTGGGAGTGGAGGCGGGGTCTGTAACACTACAAAACCATTCTATACCCACACTGGGAGTGGAGGCGGGTCTGTTACACTAGAAAACCATTCTATACCTACACTGGGAGTGGGGAAGTGTCTGTAAATCTACAGGACCATTCTATACCCACACTGGGTGTGGGGACGGGTCTGTAACACTACAAAACCATTCTCTTCCCAGACTGATAGTGGGGACGGGTCTGTAACACTACGGGACCATTTATACCCACACTGGGAGTGGGGACGGGTCTTTAACACTACAAAACCATTCTAAACCTACACTGGGAGTGGGGACGGGTCTGTAACACTATAGGACCATTCTAAACCCACACTGGGACTGGTGACGGGTCTGTAACACTACAAAACCATTCTATACCCACACTGGGAGTGGAGGCGGGGTCTGTAACACAACAAAACCATTCTATACCCACACTGGGAGTGGAGGCGGGTCTGTTACACTAGAAAACCATTCTATTCCTACACTGGGAGTGGGGATGTGTCTGTAAATCTACAGGACCATTCTATACCCACACTGGGTGTGGGGACGGGTCTGTAACACTACAAAACCATTCTCTTCCCAGACTGATAGTGGGGACGGGTCTGTAACACTACGGGGCCATTTATACCCACACTGGGAGTGGGGACGGGTCTGTAACACTACAAAACCATTCTAAACCCACACTGGGAGTGGGGACGGGTCTGTAACACTACAGGACCATTCTAAACACACACTGGGACTGGGGAAGGGTCTGTAACACTACAAAACCATTCTATACCCACACTGGGAGTGGAGGCGGGTCTGTAACACTACAAAACCATTCTATACCCACACTGGGAGTGGGGACGGGTCTGTAACACTACAGGACCATTTTAAACCCACACTGGGAGTGGGGATGGGTCTGTAACACTACAAAACCATTCTATAGCCACACTGGGAGTGGGGATGGGTCTGTAACACTACAAAACCATTCTATACCCACACTGGGAGTGGGGACGGGTCTGTAACACTACAAAACCATTCTATACACACACTGGGAGTGGGGACGGGTCTGTAACAATACAGGACCATTCTAAACCCACACTGGGACTGGGGACGGGTCTGTAACACTACAGGACCATTCTAAACCCACACTGGGACTGGGGATGGGTCTGTAACACTACAAAACCATTCTATACACACACTGGGAGTGGGGATGGGTCTGTAACACTACAGGACCTTTCTAAACCCACACTGGGACTGGGGACGGTTCTGTAACACTACAAAACCATTCTATACCCACACTGGGAGTGGGGACGGGTCTGTAACACTACAAAACCATTCTATACACACACTGGGAGTGGGGATGTGTCTGTAAATCTACAGGACCATTCTATACCCACACTGGGTGTGGGGACGGGTCTGTAACACAACAAAACCATTCTCTTCCCAGACTGATAGTGGGGACGGGTCTGTAACACTACGGGACCATTTATACCCACACTGGGAGTGGGGACGGGTCTGTAACACTACAAAACCATTCTAAACCCACACTGGGAGTGGGGACGGGTCTGTAACACTACAGGACCATTCTAAACACACACTGGGTGTGGGGAAGGGTCTGTAACACTACAAAACCATTCTATACCCACACTGGGAGTGGAGGCGGGTCTGTAACACTACAAAACCATTCTATACCCACACTGGGAGTGGGGACGGGTCTGTAACACTACAGGACCATTTTAAACCCACACTGGGAATGGGGATGGGTCTGTAACACTACAAAACCATTCTATAGCCACACTGGGAGTGGGGATGGGTCTGTAACACAACAAAACCATTCTATACCCACACTGGGAGTGGGGTCGGGTCTGTAACACTACAAAACCATTCTATACACACACTGGGAGTGGGGACGGGTCTGTAACAATACAGGACCATTCTAAACCCACACTGGGACTGGGGACGGGTCTGTAACACTACAGGACCATTCTAAACCCACACTGGGACTGGGGATGGGTCTGTAACACTACAAAACCATTCTATACACACACTGGGAGTGGGGATGGGTCTGTAACAGTACAGGACCTTTCTAAACCCACACTGGGACTGGGGACGGTTCTGTAACACTACAAAACCATTCTATACCCACACCGGGAGTGGGGACGGGTCTGTAACACTACAGGACCATTCTAAACCCACACTGGGATTGGGGACGGGTCTGTAACAATACAAAACCATTCTATACCCACACTGGGAGTGGGGACGGGTCTGTAACACTACAGGACCATTCTAAACCCACACTGGGACTGGGGACGGGTCTGTAACACTACAAAACCATTCTATACCCACCCTGAGAGTGTGGGCGGGTCTGTAACACTACAATACAATTCTATACACACATTGTGAGTGGGGAAGGGTCTGTAACACTACAGGACCATTCTAAACCCACACTGCGACTGGGGACAGGTCTGTAACACTACAAAACCATTCTGTACCCACACTGGGAGTGGGGACGGGTCTGTAACACTACAAAACCATTCCATATCCACACTGGGACTGGAGGCGGGTCTGTAACACTACAAAACCATTCTATACCCACACTGGGAGTGGGGATGGGTCTGTAACACTACGGGACTATTCTATACCCACACTGGGAGTGCGGACGGTTCTGTAACACTACAGGACCATTCTAAACCCACACTGCGACCGGGGACAGGTCTGTAACAATACAAAACCATTCTATACGCACACTGGGAGTGGAGGCGGGTCTGTAACACTACAAAATCATTCTATACCCACACTGGGAGAGGGGCGGGGCTGTAACACTACAGGACCTTTCTATACCCACACTGGGAGTGGGGACGGGTCTGTAACACTACAAAACCATTCTATACCCACACTGGGAGTGGGGACGGGTCTGTAACACTACAAAACCATTCTCTTCCCAGACTGATAGTGGGGACGGGTCTGTAACACTACAGGACAATTCTATACCCACACTGGGAGTGGGGACGGGTCTGTAACACTACAGGACCATTCTAAACCCACACTGGGACTGGGGAAGGGTCTGTAACACTACAAAACCATTCTATACCCACACTGGGAGTGGAGGCGGGTCTGTAACACTACAAAACCATTCTATACCAACACTGGGAGTGGGGACGGGTCTGTAACACTACAGGACCATTTTAAACCCACACTGGGAGTGGGGATGGGTCTGTAACACTACAAAACCATTCTATAGCCACACTGGGAGTGGGGACGGGTCTGTAACACTACAAAAACATTCTATACCCACACTGGGAGTGGGGACGGGTCTGTAACACTACAAAACCATTCTATACACACACTGGGAGTGGGGACGGGTCTGAAACAATACAGGACCATTCTAAACCCACACTGGGACTGGGGACGGGTCTGTAACACTACAGGACCATTCTAAACCCACACTGGGATTGGGACGGGTCTGTAACACTACAAAACCATTCTATACCCACACTGGGAGTGGGGACGGGTCTGTAACACTACAAAACCATTCTATACCCACACTGGGAGTGGGGACGGGTCTGTAACACTACAAAACCATTCTATACCACACTGGGAGTGGGGACGGTCTGTAACACTACAGGAGCATTCTATACCCACACTGGGAGTGGGGACAGGTCTGTAACACTACATGACCATTCTATACTCAGACTGATAGTGGGGACGGGTCTGTAACACTGCAAAATCATTCTATACCCACACTGGGAGTTGGGACGGGTCTGTAACACTACAAAACCATTCTATACCCACCCTGAGAGTGTGGGCGGGTCTGTAACACTACAAAACCATTCTACACACACACTGGGAGTGGGGACAGGTCTGTAGCACTACAAAACCATTCTATACCCACACTGGGAGTGGAGGCGGGGTCTGTAACACTACAAAACCATTCTATACCCACACTGGGAGTGGAGGCGGGTCTGTTACACTAGAAAACCATTCTATACCTACACTGGGAGTGGGGAAGTGTCTGTAAATCTACAGGACCATTCTATACCCACACTGGGTGTGGGGACGGGTCTGTAACACTACAAATCCATTCTCTTCCCAGACTGATAGTGGGGACGGGTCTGTAACACTACGGGACCATTTATACCCACACTGGGAGTGGGGACGGGTCTTTAACACTACAAAACCATTCTAAACCCACACTGGGAGTGGGGACGGGTCTGCAACACTACAGGACCATTCTAAACCCACACTGGGACTGGGGAAGGGTCTGTAACACTACAAAACCATTCTATACCCACACTGGGAGTGGAGGCGGGTCTGTAACACTACAAAACCATTCTATACCCACACTGGGAGTGGGGACGGGTCTGTAACACTATAGGACCATTCTAAACCCACACTGGGACTGGTGACGGGTCTGTAACACTACAAAACCATTCTATACCCACACTGGGAGTGGAGGCGGGGTCTGTAACACAACAAAACCATTCTATAACCACACTGGGAGTGGAGGCGGGTCTGTTACACTAGAAAACCATTCTATTCCTACACTGGGAGTGGGGATGTGTCTGTAAATCTACAGGACCATTCTATACCCACACTGGGTGTGGGGACGGGTCTGTAACACTACAAAACCATTCTCTTCCCAGACTGATAGTGGGGACGGGTCTGTAACACTACGGGGCCATTTATACCCACACTGGGAGTGGGGACGGGTCTGTAACACTACAAAACCATTCTAAACCCACACTGGGAGTGGGGACGGGTCTGTAACACTACAGGACCATTCTAAACACACACTGGGACTGGGGAAGGGTCTGTAACACTACAAAACCATTCTATACCCACACTGGGAGTGGAGGCGGGTCTGTAACACTACAAAACCATTCTATACCCACACTGGGAGTGGGGACGGGTCTGTAACACTACAGGACCATTTTAAACCCACACTGGGAGTGGGGATGGGTCTGTAACACTACAGGACTTTTCTAAACCCACACTGGGACTGGGGACGGTTCTGTAACACTACAAAACCATTCTATACCCACACTGGGAGTGGGGACGGGTCTGTAACACTACAAAACCATTCTATACACACACTGGGAGTGGGGACGGGTCTGTAACAATACAGGACCATTCTAAACCCACACTGGGACTGGGGACGGGTCTGTAACACTACAGGACCATTCTAAACCCACTCTGGGACTGGGGATGGGTCTGTAACACTACAAAACCATTCTATACCCACACTGGGAGTGGGGACGGGTCTGTAACACTACAGGACCATTCTATACCCACACTGGGATTGGGGACGGGTCTGTAACAATACAAAACCATTCTATACCCACACTGGGAGTGGGGACGGTTCTGTAACACTACAGGACCATTCTAAACCCACACTGGGACTGGGGACGGGTCTGTAACACTACAAAACCATTCTATACCCACCCTGAGAGTGTGGGCGGGTCTGTAACACTACAATACAATTCTATACACACATTGTGAGTGGTGAAGGGTCTGTAACACTACAGGACCATTCTAAACCCACACTGCGACTGGGGACAGGTCTGTAACACTACAAAACCATTCTGTACCCACACTGGGAGTGGGGACGGGTCTGTAACACTACAAAACCATTCCATATCCACACTGGGACTGGAGGCGGGTCTGTAACACTACAAAACCATTCTATACCCACACTGGGAGTGGGGATGGGTCTGTAACACTACGGGACTATTCTATACCCACACTGGGAGTGCGGACGGTTCTGTAACACTACAGGACCATTCTAAACCCACACTGCGACCGGGGACAGGTCTGTAACAATACAAAACCATTCTATACCCACACTGGGAGTGGAGGCGGGTCTGTAACACTACAAAATCATTCTATACCCACACTGGGAGAGGGGCGGGGCTGTAACACTACAGGACCTTTCTATACCCACACTGGGAGTGGGGACGGGTCTGTAACACTACAAAACCATTCTATACCCACACTGGGAGTGGGGACGGGTCTGTAACACTACAAAACCATTCTCTTCCCAGACTGATAGTGGGGACGGGTCTGTAACACTACAGGACAATTCTATACCCACACTGGGAGTGGGGACGGGTCTGTAACACTACAGGACCATTCTAAACCCACACTGGGACTGGGGAAGGGTCTGTAACACTACAAAATCATTCTATACCCACACTGGGAGTGGAGGCGGGTCTGTAACACTACAAAACCATTCTATACCCACACTGGGAGTGGGGACGGGTCTGTAACACTACAGGACCATTTTAAACCCACACTGGGAGTGGGGATGGGTCTGTAACACTACAAAACCATTCTATAGCCACACTGGGAGTGGGGACGGGTCTGTAACACTACAAAAACATTCTATACCCACACTGGGAGTGGGAACGGGTCTGTAACACTACAAAACCATTCTATACACACACTGGGAGTGGGGACGGGTCTGAAACAATACAGGACCATTCTAAACCCACACTGGGACTGGGGACGGGTCTGTAACACTACAGGACCATTCTAAACCCACACTGGGATTGGGACGGGTCTGTAACACTACAAAACCATTCTATACCCACACTGGGAGTGGGGACGGGTCTGTAACACTACAAAACCATTCTATACCCACACTGGGAGTGGGGACGGGTCTGTAACACTACAAAACCATTCTATACCACACTGGGAGTGGGGACGGTCTGTAACACTACAGGAGCATTCTATACCCACACTGGGAGTGGGGACAGGTCTGTAACACTACATGACCATTCTATACTCAGATTGATAGTGGGGACGGGTCTGTAACACTGCAAAATCATTCTATACCCACACTGGGAGTCGGGACGGGTCTGTAACACTACAAAACCATTCTATACCCACCCTGAGAATGTGGGCGGGTCTGTAACACTACAAAACCATTCTACACCCACACTGGGAGTGGGGACAGGTCTGTAGCACTACAAAACCATTCTATACCCACACTGGGAGTGGAGGCGGGGTCTGTAACACTACAAAACCATTCTATACCCACACTGGGAGTGGAGGCGGGTCTGTTACACTAGAAAACCATTCTATACCTACACTGGGAGTGGGGAAGTGTCTGTAAATCTACAGGACCATTCTATACCCACACTGGGCGTGGGGACGGGTCTGTAACACTACAGGACCATTCTAAACCCACACTGGGACTGGGGAAGGGTCTGTAACACTACAAAACCATTCTATACCCACACAGGGAGTGGAGGCGGGTCTGTAACACTACAAAACCATTCTATACCCACACTGGGAGTGGGGACGGGTCTGTAACACTACAGGACCATTTTAAACCCACACTGGGAGTGGGGATGGGTCTGTAACACTACAAAACCATTCTATAGCCACACTGGGAGTGGGGACGGGTCTGTAACACTACAAAAACATTCTATACCCACACTGGGAGTGGGGACGGGTCTGTAACACTACAAAACCATTCTATACACACACTGGGAGTGGGGACGGGTCTGAAACAATACAGGACCATTCTAAACCCACACTGGGACTGGGGACGGGTCTGTAACACTACAGGACCATTCTAAACCCACACTGGGATTGGGACGGGTCTGTAACACTACAAAACCATTCTATACCCACACTGGGAGTGGGGACGGGTCTGTAACACTACAAAACCATTCTATACCCACACTGGGAGTGGGGACGGGTCTGTAACACTACAAAACCATTCTATACCACACTGGGAGTGGGGACGGTCTGTAACACTACAGGAGCATTCTATACCCACACTGGGAGTGGGGACAGGTCTGTAACACTACATGACCATTCTATACTCAGACTGATAGTGGGGACGGGTCTGTAACACTGCAAAATCATTCTATACCCACACTGGGAGTTGGGACGGGTCTGTAACACTACAAAACCATTCTATACCCACCCTGAGAGTGTGGGCGGGTCTGTAACACTACAAAACCATTCTACACCCACACTGGGAGTGGGGACAGGTCTGTAGCACTACAAAACCATTCTATACCCACACTGGGAGTGGAGGCGGGGTCTGTAACACTACAAAACCATTCTATACCCACACTGGGAGTGGAGGCGGGTCTGTTACACTAGAAAACCATTCTATACCTACACTGGGAGTGGGGAAGTGTCTGTAAATCTACAGGACCATTCTATACCCACACTGGGTGTGGGGACGGGTCTGTAACACTACAAAACCATTCTCTTCCCAGACTGATAGTGGGGACGGGTCTGTAACACTACGGGACCAATTATACCCACACTGGGAGTGGGGACGGGTCTTTAACACTACAAAACCATTCTAAACCCACACTGGGAGTGGGGACGGGTCTGTAACACTACAGGACCATTCTAAACCCACACTGGGACTGGGTAAGGGTCTGTAACACTACAAAACCATTCTATACCCACACTGGGACTGGAGGCGGGTCTGTAACACTACAAAACCATTCTATACCCACACTGGGAGTGGGGACGGGTCTGTAACACTATAGGACCATTCTAAACCCACACTGGGACTGGTGACGGGTCTGTAACACTACAAAACCATTCTATACCCACACTGGGAGTGGAGGCGGGGTCTGTAACACAACAAAACCATTCTATACCCACACTGGGAGTGGAGGCGGGTCTGTTACACTAGAAAACCATTCTATTCCTACACTGGGAGTGGGGATGTGTCTGTAAATCTACAGGACCATTCTATACCCACACTGGGTGTGGGGACGGGTCTGTAACACTACAAAACCATTCTCTTCCCAGACTGATAGTGGGGACGGGTCTGTAACACTACGGGACCATTTATACCCACACTGGGAGTGGGGACGGGTCTGTAACACTACAAAACCATTCTAACCCCACACTGGGAGTGGGGACGGGTCTGTAACACTACAGGACCATTCTAAACACACACTGGGACTGGGGAAGGGTCTGTAACACTACAAAACCATTCTATACCCACACTGGGAGTGGAGGCGGGTCTGTAACACTACAAAACCATTCTATACCCACACTGGGAGTGGGGACGGGTCTGTAACACTACAGGACCATTTTAAACCCACACTGGGAGTGGGGATGGGTCTGTAACACTACAAAACAATTCTATAGCCACACTGGGAGTGGGGATGGGTCTGTAACACTACAAAACCATTCTATACCCACACTGGGAGTGGGGACGGGTCTGTAACACTACAAAACCATTCTATACACACACTGGGAGTGGGGACGGGTCTGTAACAATACAGGACCATTCTAAACCCACACTGGGACTGGGGACGGGTCTGTAACACTACAGGACCATTCTAAACCCACACTGGGACTGGGGATGGGTCTGTAACACTACAAAACCATTCTATACACACACTGGGAGTGGGGATGGGTCTGTAACACTACAGGACCTTTCTAAACCCACACTGGGACTGGGGACGATTCTGTAACACTACAAAACCATTCTATACCCACACTGGGAGTGGGGACGGGTCTGTAACACTACAGGACCATTCTAAACCCACACTGGGATTGGGGACGGGTCTGTAACAATACAAAACCATTCTATACCCACACTGGGAGTGGGGACGGGTCTGTAACACTACAGGACCATTCTAAACCCACACTGGGACTGGGGACGGGTCTGTAACACTACAAAACCATTCTATACCCACCCTGAGAGTGTGGGCGGGTCTGTAACACTACAATACAATTCTATACCCACATTGTGAGTGGGGAAGGGTCTGTAACACTACAGGACCATTCTAAACCCACACTGCGACTGGGGACAGGTCTGTAACACTACAAAACCATTCTGTACCCACACTGGGAGTGGGGACGGGTCTGTAACACTACAAAACCATTCCATATCCACACTGGGACTGGAGGCGGGTCTGTAACACTACAAAACCATTCTATACCCACACTGGGAGTGGGGATGGGTCTGTAACACTACGGGACTATTCTATACCCACACTGGGAGTGCGGACGGTTCTGTAACACTACAGGACCATTCTAAACCCACACTGCGACCGGGGACAGGTCTGTAACAATACAAAACCATTCTATACCCACACTGGGAGTGGAGGCGGGTCTGTAACACTACAAAATCATTCTATACCCACACTGGGAGAGGGGCGGGGCTGTAACACTACAGGACCTTTCTATACCCACACTGGGAGTGGGGACGGGTCTGTAACACTACAAAACCATTCTATACCCACACTGGGAGTGGGGACGGGTCTGTAACACTACAAAACCATTCTCTTCCCAGACTGATAGTGGGGACGGGTCTGTAACACTACAGGACAATTCTATACCCACACTGGGAGTGGGGACGGGTCTGTAACACTACAAAACCATTGTATACCCACACTGGGAGTGGGGACGGGTCTGTAACACTATAGGACCATTCTAAACCCACACTGGGACTGGGGACGGGTCTGTAACACTACAAAACCATTCTATACCCACACTGGGAGTGGAGGCGGGGTCTGTAACACTACAAAACCATTCTGTACCCACACTGGGAGTGGAGGCGTGTCTGTTACACTAGAAAACCATTCTATACCTACACTGGGAGTGGGGATGTGTCTGTAAATCTACAGGACCATTCTATACCCACACTGGGTGTGGGGACGGGTCTGTAACACTACAAAACCATTCTATACCCACACTGGGAGTGGAGGCGGGTCTGTAACACTACAAAACCATTCTATACCCACACTGGGAGTAGGGACGGGTCTGTAACACTACAGGACCATTCTAAACCCACACTGGGAGTGGGGAAGGGTCTGTAACACTACAAAACCATTCTATACCCACACTGGGAGTGGGGACGGGTCTGTAACACTACAAAAACATTCTATACCCACAGTGGGAGTGGGGACGGGTCTGTAACACTACAGGACCATTCTAAACCCACACTGGGACTGGGGGCGGGTCTGTAACACTACAGGACCATTCTATACCCACACTGGGAGTGGAGACGGGTCTGTAACACTACAAAAGCATTCTATACACATACTGGGAGTGGGGACGGGTCTGTAACACTACAGGACCATTCTAAACCCACACTGGGAGTGGGGTGGGTCTGTAACACTACAAAACCATTCTATACCCAAACTGGGAGTGGGGACAGTATGTAACACTACAGGAGCATTCTATACCCACACTGGGAGTGGGGACGTGTCTGTAACACTACAGGACCATTCTATACCCACACTGGGAGTGGGGACGGGTCTGTAACACTACAGGACAATTCTATACCTACACTGGGAGTGGGGACATGTCTGTAACACCACAGGACCATTCTATACCCACACTGGGAGTGGGGACGGGTCTGTAACACTACAAAACCATTCTATACCCACACTGGGAGTGGGGACGGGTCTGTAACACTATAGGACCATTCTAAACCCACACTGGGACTGGGGACGGGTCTGTAACACTACAAAACCATTCTATACCCACACTGGGAGTGGAGGCGGGGTCTGTAACACTACAAAACCATTCTATACCCACACTGGGAGTGGAGGCGGGTCTGTTACACTAGAAAACCATTCTATACCTACACTGGGAGTGGGGATGTGTCTGTAAATCTACAGGACCATTCTATACCCACACTGGGTGTGGGGACAAGTCTGTAACACTACAAAACCATTCTCTTCCCAGTCTGATAGTGGGGACGGGTCTGTAACACTACGGGACCATTTATACCCACACTGGGAGTGGGGACGGGTCTGTAACACTACAAAACCATTCAAAACCCACACTGGGAGTGGGTACGGGTCTGTAACACTACAAAACCATTCTATACCCACACTGGGAGTGGAGGCGGGGTCTGTAACACTACAAAACCATTCTGTACCCACACTGGGAGTGGAGGCGTGTCTGTTACACTAGAAAACCATTCTATACCTACACTGGGAGTGGGGATGTGTCTGTAAATCTACAGGACCATTCTATACCCACACTGGGTGTGGGGACGGGTCTGTAACACTACAAAACCATTCTATACCCACACTGGGAGTGGAGGCGGGTCTGTAACACTACAAAACCATTCTATACCCACACTGGGAGTAGGGACGGGTCTGTAACACTACAGGACCATTCTAAACCCACACTGGGAGTGGGGAAGGGTCTGTAACACTACAAAACCATTCTATACCCACACTGGGAGTGGGGACGGGTCTGTAACACTACAAAAACATTCTATACCCACAGTGGGAGTGGGGACGGGTCTGTAACACTACAGGACCATTCTAAACCCACACTGGGACTGGGGGCGGGTCTGTAACACTACAGGACCATTCTATACCCACACTGGGAGTGGAGACGGGTCTGTAACACTACAAAAGCATTCTATACACATACTGGGAGTGGGGACGGGTCTGTAACACTACAGGACCATTCTAAACCCACACTGGGAGTGGGGTGGGTCTGTAACACTACAAAACCATTCTATACCCAAACTGGGAGTGGGGACAGTATGTAACACTACAGGAGCATTCTATACCCACACTGGGAGTGGGGACGTGTCTGTAACACTACAGGACCATTCTATACCCACACTGGGAGTGGGGACGGGTCTGTAACACTACAGGACAATTCTTTACCTACACTGGGAGTGGGGACATGTCTGTAACACCACAGGACCATTCTATACCCACACTGGGAGTGGGGACGGGTCTGTAACACTACAAAACCATTCTATACCCACACTGGGAGTGGGGACGGGTCTGTAACACTATAGGACCATTCTAAACCCACACTGGGACTGGGGACGGGTCTGTAACACTACAAAACCATTCTATACCCACACTGGGAGTGGAGGCGGGGTCTGTAACACTACAAAACCATTCTATACCCACACTGGGAGTGGAGGCGGGTCTGTTACACTAGAAAACCATTCTATACCTACACTGGGAGTGGGGATGTGTCTGTAAATCTACAGGACCATTCTATACCCACACTGGGTGTGGGGACAAGTCTGTAACACTACAAAACCATTCTCTTCCCAGTCTGATAGTGGGGACGTGTCTGTAACACTACGGGACCATTTATACCCACACTGGGAGTGGGGACGGGTCTGTAACACTACAAAACCATTCAAAACCCACACTGGGAGTGGGTACGGGTCTGTAACACTACAGGACCATTCTAAACCCACACTGGGACTGGGGAAGGGTCTGTAACACTACAAAACCATTCTATACCCACACTGGGAGTGGAGGCGGGTCTGTAACACTACAAAACCATTCTATACCCACACTGGGAGTGGGGACGGGTCTGTAACACTAGAGGACCATTTTAAACCCCACACTGGGAGTGGGGATGGGTCTGTAACACTACAAAACCATTCTATAGCCACACTGGGAGTGGGGACGGGTCTGTAACACTACAAAAACATTCTATACCCACATTGGGAGTGGGGACGGGTCTGTAACACTACAAAACCATTCTATACACACACTGGGAGTGGGGACGGGTCTGTAACAATACAGGACCATTCTAAACCCACACTGGGACTGGGGACGGGTCTGTAACACTACAGGACCATTCTAAACCCACACTGGGATTGGGACGGGTCTGTAACACTACAAAACCATTCTATACCCACACTGGGAGTGGGGACGGGTCTGTAACACTACAAAACCATTCTATACCCACACTGGGAGTGGGGACGTGTCTGTAACACTACAAAACCATTCTATACCACACTGGGAGTGGGGACGGTCTGTAACACTACAGGAGCATTCTATACCCACACTGGGAGTGGGGACAGGTCTGTAACACTACATGACCATTCTATACTCAGACTGATAGTGGGGACGGGTCTGTAACACTGCAAAATCATTCTATACCCACACTGGGAGTTCGGACGGGTCTGTAACACTACAAAACCATTCTATACCCACCCTGAGAGTGTGGGCGGGTCTGTAACACTACAAAACCATTCTACACCCACACAGGGAGTGGGGACAGGTCTGTAGCACTACAAAACCATTCTATACCCACACTGGGAGTGGAGGCGGGGTCTGTAACACTACAAAACCATTCTATACCCACACTGGGAGTGGAGGCGGGTCTGTTACACTAGAAAACCATTCTATACCTACACTGGGACTGGGGAAGGGTCTGTAACACTACAAAACCATTCTATACCCACACTGGGAGTGGAGGCGGGTCTGTAACACTACAAAACCATTCTATACCCACACTGGGAGTGGGGACGGGTCTGTAACACTATAGGACCATTCTAAACCCACACTGGGACTGGTGACGGGTCTGTAACACTACAAAACCATTCTATACCCACACTGGGAGTGGAGGCGGGGTCTGTAACACTACAAAACCATTCTATACCCACACTGGGAGTGGAGGCGGGTCTGTTACACTAGAAAACCATTCTATTCCTACACTGGGAGTGGGGATGTGTCTGTAAATCTACAGGACCATTCTATACCCACACTGGGTGTGGGGACAGGTCTGTAGCACTACAAAGCCATTCTATACCCACACTGGGAGTGGGGACAGGTCTGTAGCACTACAAAGCCATTCTATACCCACACTGGGAGTGGGGACGGGTCTGTAACACTACAGGACCATTCTAAACCCACACTGGGACTGGGGACATGTCTGTAACACTACAAAACCATTCTATACCCACACTGGGAGTGGGGACGGGTCTGTAACACTACAGGACCATTCTAAACCCACAGTGGGACTGGGGATGGGTCTGTAACACTACAATACCATTCTATACACACACTGGGAGTGGGGATGGGTCTGTAACACTACAGGACCTTTCTAAACCCACACTGGGACTGGGGAAGGTTCTGTAACACTACAAAACCATTCTATACCCACACTGGGAGTGGGGACGGGTCTGTAACACTACAGGACCATTCTAAACCCACACTGGGATTGGGGACGGGTCTGTAACAATACAAAACCATTCTATACCCACACTGGGAGTGGGGACGGGTCTGTAACACTACAGGACCATTCTAAACCCACACTGGGACTGGGGACGGGTCTGTAACACTACAAAACCATTCTATACCCACCCTGAGAGTGTGGGCGGGTCTGTAACACTACAAAACAATTCTATACCCACATTGTGAGTGGGGAAGGGTCTGTAACACTACAGGACCATTCTAAACCCACACTGCGACTGGGGACAGGTCTGTAACACTACAAAACCATTCTGTACCCACACTGGGAGTGGGGACGGGTCTGTAACACTACAAAACCATTCCATATCCACACTGGGACTGGAGGCGGGTCTGTAACACTACAAAACCATTCTATACCCACACTGGGAGTGGGGATGGGTCTGTAACACTACGGGACTATTCTATACCCACACTGGGAGTGCGGACGGGTCTGTAACACTACAGGACCATTCTAAACCCACACTGCGACCGGGGACAGGTCTGTAACAATACAAAACCATTCTATACCCACACTGGGAGTGGAGGCGGGTCTGTAACACTACAAAATCATTCTATACCCACACTGGGAGAGGGGCGGGGCTGTAACACTACAGGACCTTTCTATACCCACACTGGGAGTGGGGACGGGTCTGTAACACTACAAAACCATTCTATACCCACACTGGGAGTGGGGACGGGTCTGTAACACTACAAAACCATTCTCTTCCCAGACTGATAGTGGGGACGGGTCTGTAACACTACAGGACAATTCTATACCCACACTGGGAGTGGGGACGGGTCTGTAACACTACAAAACCATTGTATACCCACACTGGGAGTGGGGACGGGTCTGTAACACTATAGGACCATTCTAAACCCACACTGGGACTGGGGACGGGTCTGTAACACTACAAAACCATTCTATACCCACACTGGGAGTGGAGGCGGGGTCTGTAACACAACAAAACCATTCTATACCCACACTGGGAGTGGAGGCGGGTCTGTTACACTAGAAAACCATTCTATACCTACACTGGGAGTGGGGATGTGTCTGTAAATCTACAGGACCATTCTATACACACACTGGGTGTGGGGAGGGGTCTGTAACACTACAAAACCATTCTATACCCACACTGGGAGTGGAGGCGGGTCTGTAACACTACAAAACCATTCTATACCCACACTGGGAGTAGGGACGGGTCTGTAACACTACAGGACCATTCTAAACCCACACTGGGAGTGGGGAAGGGTCTGTAACACTACAAAACCATTCTATACCCACACTGGGAGTGGGGACGGGACTGTAACACTACAAAAACATTCTATACCCACAGTGGGAGTGGGGACGGGTCTGTAACACTACAGGACCATTCTAAACCCACACTGGGAGTGGGGGCGTGTCTGTAACACTACAGGACCATTCTATACACACACTGGGAGTGGAGACGTGTCTGTAACACTACAAAAGCATTCTATACACATACTGGGAGTGGGGACGGGTTTGTAACACTACAGGACCATTCTAAACCCACACTGGGAGTGGGGTGGGTCTGTAACACTACAAAACCATTCTATACCCACACTGGGAGTGGGGACAGTATGTAACACTACAGGAGCATTCTATACCCACACTGGGGGTGGGGGACGTGTCTGTAACACTACAGGACCATTCTATACCCACACTGGCAGTGGGGACGGGTCTGTAACACTACAGGACAATTCTATACCTACACTGGGAGTGGGGACATGTCTGTAACACCACAGGACCATTCTATACCCACACTGGGAGTGGGGACGGGTCTGTAACACTACAAAACCATTCTATACCCACACTGGGAGTGGGGACGGGTCTGTAACACTATAGGACCATTCTAAACCCACACTGGGACTGGGGACGGGTCTGTAACACTACAAAACCATTCTATACCCACACTGGGAGTGGAGGCGGGGTCTGTAAAACTACAAAACCATTCTATACCCACACTGGGAGTGGAGGCGGGTCTGTTACACTAGAAAACCATTCTATACCTACACTGGGAGTGGGGATGTGTCTGTAAATCTACAGGACCATTCTATACCCACACTGGGTGTGGGGACAAGTCTGTAACACTACAAAACCATTCTCTTCCCAGACTGATAGTGGGGACGGGTCTGTAACACTACGGGACCATTTATACCCACACTGGGAGTGGGGACGGGTCTGTAACACTAGAAAACCATTCTAAACCCACACTGGGAGTGGGGACGGGTCTGTAACACTACAGGACCATTCTAAACCCACACTGGGACTGGGGAAGGGTCTGTAACACTACAAAACCATTCTATACCCACACTGGGAGTGGAGGCGGGTCTGTAATACTACAAAACCATTCTATACCCATACTGGGAGTGGGGACGGGTCTGTAACACTACAGGACCATTTTAAACCCACACTGGGAGTGGTGATGGGTCTGTAACACTACAAAACCATTCTATAGCCACACTGGGAGTGGGGACGGGTCTGTAACACTACAAAAACATTCTATACCCACACTGGGAGTGGGGACGGGTCTGTAACACTATAAAACCATTCTATACACACACTGGGAGTGGGGGACGGGTCTGTAACAATACAGGACCATTCTAAACCCACACTGGGACTGGGGACGGGTCTGTAACACTACAGGACAATTCTAAACCCACACTGGGATTGGGACGGGTCTGTAACACTACAAAACCATTCTATACCCACACTGGGAGTGGGGACGGGTCTGTAACACTACAAAACCATTCTATACCCACACTGGGAGTGGGGACGGGTCTGTAACACTACAGGACCATTCTAAACCCACACTGGGATTGGGGACGGGTCTGTAACAATACAAAACCATTCTATACCCACACTGGGAGTGGGGACGGGTCTGAAACACTACAGGATCATTCTAAACCCACACTGGGACTGGGGACGGGTCTGTAACACTACAAAACCATTCTATACCCACCCTGAGAGTGTGGGCGGGTCTGTAACACTTCAAAACAATTCTATACCCACATTGTGAGTGGGGAAGGGTCTGTAACACTACAGGACCATTCTAAACCCACACTGCGACTGGGGACAGGTCTATAACACTACAAAACCATTCTGTACCCACACTGGGAGTGGGGACGGGTCTGTAACACTACAAAACCATTCCATATCCACACTGGGACTGGAGGCGGGTCTGTAACACTACAAAACCATTCTATACCCACACTGGGAGTGGGGATGGGTCTGTAACACTACGGGACTATTCTATACCCACACTGGGAGTGGGGACGGGTCTGTAACACTACAAAAACCATTCTATACCCACACTGGGAGTGGGGACGGGTCTGTAACACTACAAAACCATTCTCTTCCCAGACTGATAGTGGGGACGGGTCTGTAACACTACAGGACAATTCTATACCCACACTGGGAGTGGGGACGGGTCTGTAACACTACAAAACCATTGTATACCCACACTGGGAGTGGGGACGGGTCTGTAACACTATAGGACCATTCTAAACCCACACTGGGACTGGGGACGGGTCTGTAACACTACAAAACCATTCTATACCCACACTGGGAGTGGAGGCGGGGTCCTGTAACACTACAAAACCATTCTATACCCACACTGGGAGTGGAGGCGGGTCTGTTACACTAGAAAACCATTCTATACCTACACTGGGAGTGGGGGATGTGTCTGTAAATCTACAGGACCATTCTATACACACACTGGGTGTGGGGACGGGTCTGTAACACTACAAAACCATTCTATACCCACACTGGGAGTGGAGGCGGGTCTGTAACACTACAAAACCCATTCTATACCCACACTGGGAGTAGGGACGGGTCTGTAACACTACAGGACCATTCTAAACCCACACTGGGAGTGGGGAAGGGTCTGTAACACTACAAAACCATTCTATACCCACACTGGGAGTGGGGACGGGTCTGTAACACTACAAAAACATTCTATACCCACAGTGGGAGTGGGGACGGGTCTGTAACACTACAGGACCATTCTAAACCCACACTGGGAGTGGGGGCGGGTCTGTAACACTACAGGACCATTCTATACCCACACTGGGAGTGGAGACGGGTCTGTAACACTACAAAAGCATTCTATACACATACTGGGGAGTGGGGACGGGTCTGTAACACTACAGGACCATTCTAAACCCACACTGGGAGTGGGGTGGGTCTGTAACACTACAAAACCATTCTATACCCACACTGGGAGTGGGGACAGTATGTAACACTACAGGAGCATTCTATACCCACACTGGGAGTGGGGACGTGTCTGTAACACTACAGGACCATTCTATACCCACACTGGGAGTGGGAACGGGTCTGTAACACTACAGGACAATTCTATACCTACACTGGGAGTGGGGACATGTCTGTAACACCACAGGACCATTCTATACCCACACTGGGAGTGGGGACGGGTCTGTAACACTACAAAACCATTCTATACCCACACTGGGAGTGGGGACGGGTCTGTAACACTATAGGACCATTCTAAACCCACACTGGGACTGGGGACGGGTCTGTAACACTACAAAACCATTCTATACCCACACTGGGAGTGGAGGCGGGGTCTGTAACACTACAAAACCATTCTATACCCACACTGGGAGTGGAGGCGGGTCTGTTACACTAGAAAACCATTCTATACCTACACTGGGAGTGGGGATGTGTCTGTAAATCTACAGGACCATTCTATACCCACACTGGGTGTGGGGACAAGTCTGTAACACTACAAAACCATTCTCTTCCCAGACTGATAGTGGGGACGGGTCTGTAACACTACGGGACCATTTATACCCACACTGGGAGTGGGGACGGGTCTGTAACACTAGAAAACCATTCTAAACCCACACTGGGAGTGGGGACAGGTCTGTAACACTACAGGACCATTCTAAACCCACACTGGGACTGGGGAAGGGTCTGTAACACTACAAAACCATTCTATACCCACACTGGGAGTGGAGGCGGGTCTGTAATACTACAAAACCATTCTATACCCATACTGGGAGTGGGGACGGGTCTGTAACACTACAGGACCATTTTAAACCCACACTGGGAGTGGTGATGGGTCTGTAACACTACAAAACCATTCTATAGCCACACTGGGAGTGGGGACGGGTCTGTAACACTACAAAAACATTCTATACCCACACTGGGAGTGGGGACGGGTCTGTAACACTATAAAACCATTCTATACACACACTGGGAGTGGGGACGGGTCTGTAACAATACAGGACCATTCTAAACCCACACTGGGACTGGGGACGGGTCTGTAACACTACAGGACAATTCTAAACCCACACTGGGATTGGGACGGGTCTGTAACACTACAAAACCATTCTATACCCACACTGGGTGTGGGGACGGGTCTGTAACACTACAAAACCATTCTATACCCACACTGGGAGTGGGGACGGGTCTGTAACACTACAGGACCATTCTAAACCCACACTGGGATTGGGGACGGGTCTGTAACAATACAAAACCATTCTATACCCACACTGGGAGTGGGGACGGGTCTGAAACACTACAGGACCATTCTAAACCCACACTGGGACTGGGGACGGGTCTGTAACACTACAAAACCATTCTATACCCACCCTGAGAGTGTGGGCGGGTCTGTAACACTTCAAAACAATTCTATACCCACATTGTGAGTGGGGAAGGGTCTGTAACACTACAGGACCATTCTAAACCCACACTGCGACTGGGGACAGGTCTGTAACACTACAAAACCATTCTGTACCCACACTGGGAGTGGGGACGGGTCTGTAACACTACAAAACCATTCCATATCCACACTGGGACTGGAGGCGGGTCTGTAACACTACAAAACCATTCTATACCCACACTGGGAGTGGGGATGGGTCTGTAACACTACGGGACTATTCTATACCCACACTGGGAGTGCGGACGGGTCTGTAACACTACAGGACCATTCTAAACCCACACTGCGACCGGGGACAGGTCTGTAACAATACAAAACCATTCTATACCCACACTGGGAGTGGAGGCAGGTCTGTAACACTACAAAAT
This sequence comes from Hemitrygon akajei, assembly GCF_048418815.1. Classification (NCBI taxonomy): domain Eukaryota; kingdom Metazoa; phylum Chordata; class Chondrichthyes; order Myliobatiformes; family Dasyatidae; genus Hemitrygon; species Hemitrygon akajei. The sequence goes on from NC_133132.1 coordinate 98,847,542, forward strand.
CATTCTATACCCACACTGGGAGAGGGGCGGGGCTGTAACACTACAGGACCTTTCTATACCCACACTGGGAGTGGGGACGGGTCTGTAACACTACAAAACCATTCTATACCCACACTGGGAGTGGGGACGGGTCTGTAACACTACAAAACCATTCTCTTCCCAGACTGATAGTGGGGACGGGTCTGTAACACTACAGGACAATTCTATACCCACACTGGGAGTGGGGGACGGGTCTGTAACACTACAAAACCATTGTATACCCACACTGGGAGTGGGGACGGGTCTGTAACACTATAGGACCATTCTAAACCCACACTGGGACTGGGGACGGGTCTGTAACACTACAAAACCATTCTATACCCACACTGGGAGTGGAGGCGGGGTCTGTAACACTACAAAACCATTCTATACCCACACTGGGAGTGGAGGCGGGTCTGTTACACTAGAAAACCATTCTATACCTACACTGGGAGTGGGGAAGGGTCTGTAACACTACAAAACCATTCTATACCCACACTGGGAGTGGGGGACGGGTCTGTAACACTACAAAAACATTCTATACCCACAGTGGGAGTGGGGACGGGTCTGTAACACTACAGGACCATTCTAAACCCACACTGGGAGTGGGGGCGGGTCTGTAACACTACAGGACCATTCTATACCCACACTGGGAGTGGAGACGGGTCTGTAACACTACAAAAGCATTCTATACACATACTGGGAGTGGGGACGGGTCTGTAACACTACAGGACCATTCTAAACCCCCACTGGGAGTGGGGTGGGTCTGTAACACTACAAAACCATTCTATACCCACACTGGGAGTGGGGACAGTATGTAACACTACAGGAGCATTCTATACCCACACTGGGAGTGGGGACGTGTCTGTAACACTACAGGACCATTCTATACCCACACTGGGAGTGGGGACGGGTCTGTAACACTACAGGACAGTTCTATACCTACACTGGGAGTGGGGAAATGTCTGTAACACAACAGGACCATTCTATACCCACACTGGGAGTGGAGACGGGTCTGTAACACTACAAAAGCATTCTATACACATACTGGGAGTGGGGACGGGTCTGTAACACTACAGGACCATTCTAAACCCACACTGGGAGTGGGGTGGGTCTGTAACACTACAAAACCATTCTATACCCACACTGGGAGTGGGGACAGTATGTAACACTACAGGAGCATTCTATACCCACACTGGGAGTGGGGACGTGTCTGTAACACTACAGGACCATTCTATACCCACACTGGGAGTGGGGACGGGTCTGTAACACTACAGGACAATTCTATACCTACACTGGGAGTGGGGACATGTCTGTAACACCACAGGACCATTCTATACCCACACTGGGAGTGGGGACGGGTCTGTAACACTACAAAACCATTCTATACCCACACTGGGAGTGGGGACGGGTCTGTAACACTATAGGACCATTCTAAACCCACACTGGGACTGGGGACGGGTCTGTAACACTACAGGACCATTCTAAACCCACACTGGGACTGGGGAAGTGTCTGTAACACTACAAAACCATTCTATACCCACACTGGGAGTGGAGGCGGGTCTGTAACACTACAAAACCATTCTATACCCATACTGGGAGTGGGGACGGGTCTGTAACACTACAGGACCATTTTAAACCCACACTGGGAGTGGTGATGGGTCTGTAACACTACAAAACCATTCTATAGCCACACTGGGAGTGGGGACGGGTCTGTAACACTACAAAAACATTCTATACCCACACTGGGAGTGGGGACGGGTCTGTAACACTACAAAACCATTCTATACACACACTGGGAGTGGGGACGGGTCTGTAACAGTACAGGACCATTCTAAACCCACACTGGGACTGGGGACGGGTATGTAACACTACAGGACCATTCTAAACCCACACTGGGATTGGGACGGGTCTGTAACACTACAAAACCATTCTATACCCACACTGGGAGTGGGGACGGGTCTGTAACACTACAAAACCATTCTATACCCACACTGGGAGTGGGGACGGGTCTGTAACACTACAGGACCATTCTAAACCCACACTGGGATTGGGGACGGGTCTGTAACAATACAAAACCATTCTATACCCACACTGGGAGTGGGGACGGGTCTGTAACACTACAGGACCATTCTAAACCCACACTGGGACTGGGGACGGGTCTGTAACACTACAAAACCATTCTATACCCACCCTGAGAGTGTGGGCGGGTCTGTAACACTACAAAACAATTCTATACCCACATTGTGAGTGGGGAAGGGTCTGTAACACTACAGGACCATTCTAAACCCATACTGCGACTGGGGACAGGTCTGTAACACTACAAAACCATTCTGTACCCACACTGGGAGTGGGGACGGGTCTGTAACACTACAAAACCATTCCATATCCACACTGGGACTGGAGGCGGGTCTGTAACACTACAAAACCATTCTATACCCACACTGGGAGTGGGGATGGGTCTGTAACACTACGGGACTATTCTATACCCACACTGGGAGTGCGGACGGGTCTGTAACACTACAGGACCATTCTAAACCCACACTGCGACCGGGGACAGGTCTGTAACAATACAAAACCATTCTATACCCACACTGGGAGTGGAGGCGGGTCTGTAACACTACAAAATCATTCTATACCCACACTGGGAGAGGGGCGGGGCTGTAACACTACAGGACCTTTCTATACCCACACTGGGAGTGGGGACGGGTCTGTAACACTACAAAACCATTCTATACCCACACTGGGAGTGGGGACGGGTCTGTAACACTACAAAACCATTCTCTTCCCAGACTGATAGTGGGGACGGGTCTGTAACACTACAGGACAATTCTATACCCACACTGGGAGTGGGGACGGGTCTGTAACACTACAAAACCATTGTATACCCACACTGGGAGTGGGGACGGGTCTGTAACACTATAGGACCATTCTAAACCCACACTGGGACTGGGGACGGGTCTGTAACACTACAAAACCATTCTATACCCACACTGGGAGTGGAGGCGGGGTCTGTAACACTACAAAACCATTCTATAACCCACACTGGGAGTGGAAGCGGGTCTGTTACACTAGAAAACCATTCTATACCTACACTGGGAGTGGGGATGTGTCTGTAAATCTACAGGACCATTCTATACCCACACTGGGTGTGGGGACGGGTCTGTAACACTACAAAACCATTCTATACCCACACTGGGAGTGGAGGCGGGTCTGTAACACTACAAAACCATTCTATACCCACACTGGGAGTAGGGACGGGTCTGTAACACTACAGGACCATTCTAAACCCACCACTGGGAGTGGGGAAGGGTCTGTAACACTACAAAACCATTCTATACCCACACTGGGAGTGGGGACGGGTCTGTAACACTACAAAAACATTCTATACCCACAGTGGGAGTGGGGACGTGTCTGTAACACTACAGGACCATTCTAAACCCAAACTGGGAGTGGGGGCGGGTCTGTAACACTACAGGACCATTCTATACCCACACTGGGGTGGAGACGGGTCTGTAACACTACAAAAGCATTCTATACACATACTGGGAGTGGGGACGGGTCTGTAACACTACAGGACCATTCTAAACCCACACTGGGAGTGGGGTGGGTCTGTAACACTACAAAACCATTCTATACCCACACTGGGAGTGGGGACAGTATGTAACACTACAGGAGCATTCTATACCCACACTGGGAGTGGGGACGTGTCTGTAACACTACAGGACCATTCTATACCCACACTGGGAGTGGGGACGGGTCTGTAACACTACAGGACAATTCTATACCTACACTGGGAGTGGGGACATGTCTGTAACAACACAGGACCATTCTATACCCACACTGGGAGTGGGGACGAGTCTGTAACACTACAAAACCATTCTATACCCACACTGGGAGTGGGGACGGGTCTGTAACACTATAGGACCATTCTAAACCCACACTGGGACTGGGGACGGGTCTGTAACACTACAAAACCATTCTATACCCACACTGGGAGTGGAGGCGGGGTCTGTAACACTACAAAACCATTCTATACCCACACTGGGAGTGGAGGCGGGTCTGTTACACTAGAAAACCATTCTATACCTACACTGGGAGTGGGGATGTGTCTGTAAATCTACAGGACCATTCTATACCCACACTGGGTGTGGGGACAAGTCTGTAACACTACAAAACCATTCTCTTCCCAGACTGATAGTGGGGACGGGTCTGTAACACTACGGGACCATTTATACCCACACTGGGAGTGGGGACGGGTCTGTAACACTACAAAACCATTCTAAACCCACACTGGGAGTGGGGACGGGTCTGTAACACTACAGGACCATTCTAAACCCACACTGGGACTGGGGAAGGGTCTGTAACACTACAAAACCATTCTATACCCACACTGGGAGTGGAGGCGGGTCTGTAACACTACAAAACCATTCTATACCCATACTGGGAGTGGGGACGGGTCTGTAACACTACAGGACCATTTTAAACCCACACTGGGAGTGGTGATGGGTCTGTAACACTACAAAACCATTCTATAGCCACACTGGGAGTGGGGACGGGTCTGTAACACTACAAAAACATTCTATACCCACACTGGGAGTGGGGACGGGTCTGTAACACTACAAAACCATTCTATACACACACTGGGAGTGGGGACGGGTCTGTAACAGTACAGGACCATTCTAAACCCACACTGGGACTGGGGACGGGTATGTAACACTACAGGACCATTCTAAACCCACACTGGGATTGGGACGGGTCTGTAACACTACAAAACCATTCTATACACACACTGGGAGTGGGGACGGGTCTGTAACACTACAAAACCATTCTATACCCACACTGGGAGTGGGGACGGGTCTGTAACACTACAGGACCATTCTAAACCCACACTGGGATTGGGGACGGGTCTGTAACAATACAAAACCATTCTATACCCACACTGGGAGTGGGGACGGGTCTGTAACACTACAGGACCATTCTAAACCCACACTGGGACTGGGGACGGGTCTGTAACACTACAAAACCATTCTATACCCACCCTGAGAGTGTGGGCGGGTCTGTAACACTACAAAACAATTCTATACCCACATTGTGAGTGGGGAAGGGTCTGTAACACTACAGGACCATTCTAAACCCATACTGCGACTGGGGACAGGTCTGTAACACTACAAAACCATTCTGTACCCACACTGGGAGTGGGGACGGGTCTGTAACACTACAAAACCATTCCATATCCACACTGGGACTGGAGGCGGGTCTGTAACACTACAAAACCATTCTATACCCACACTGGGAGTGGGGATGGGTCTGTAACACTACGGGACTATTCTATACCCACACTGGGAGTGCGGACGGGTCTGTAACACTACAGGACCATTCTAAACCCACACTGCGACCGGGGACAGGTCTGTAACAATACAAAACCATTCTATACCCACACTGGGAGTGGAGGCGGGTCTGTAACACTACAAAATCATTCTATACCCACACTGGGAGAGGGGCGGGGCTGTAACACTACAGGACCTTTCTATACCCACACTGGGAGTGGGGACGGGTCTGTAACACTACAAAACCATTCTATACCCACACTGGGAGTGGGGACGGGTCTGTAACACTACAAAACCATTCTCTTCCCAGACTGATAGTGGGGACGGGTCTGTAACACTACAGGACAATTCTATACCCACACTGGGAGTGGGGACGGGTCTGTAACACTACAAAACCATTGTATACCCACACTGGGAGTGGGGACGGGTCTGTAACACTATAGGACCATTCTAAACCCACACTGGGACTGGGGACGGGTCTGTAACACTACAAAACCATTCTATACCCACACTGGGAGTGGAGGCGGGGTCTGTAACACAACAAAACCATTCTATACCCACACTGGGAGTGGAAGCGGGTCTGTTACACTAGAAAACCATTCTATACCTACACTGGGAGTGGGGATGTGTCTGTAAATCTACAGGACCATTCTATACCCACACTGGGTGTGGGGACGGGTCTGTAACACTACAAAACCATTCTATACCCACACTGGGAGTGGAGGCGGGTCTGTAACACTACAAAACCATTCTATACCCACACTGGGAGTAGGGACGGGTCTGTAACACTACAGGACCATTCTAAACCCACACTGGGAGTGGGGAAGGGTCTGTAACACTACAAAACCATTCTATACCCACACTGGGAGTGGGGACGGGTCTGTAACACTACAAAAACATTCTATACCCACAGTGGGAGTGGGGACGTGTCTGTAACACTACAGGACCATTCTAAACCCAAACTGGGAGTGGGGGCGGGTCTGTAACACTACAGGACCATTCTATACCCACACTGGGGTGGAGACGGGTCTGTAACACTACAAAAGCATTCTATACACATACTGGGAGTGGGGACGGGTCTGTAACACTACAGGACCATTCTAAACCCACACTGGGAGTGGGGTGGGTCTGTAACACTACAAAACCATTCTATACCCACACTGGGAGTGGGGACAGTATGTAACACTACAGGAGCATTCTATACCCACACTGGGAGTGGGGACGTGTCTGTAACACTACAGGACCATTCTATACCCACACTGGGAGTGGGGACGGGTCTGTAACACTACAGGACAATTCTATACCTACACTGGGAGGGGGGACATGTCTGTAACAACACAGGACCATTCTATACCCACACTGGGAGTGGGGACGAGTCTGTAACACTACAAAACCATTCTATACCCACACTGGGAGTGGGGACGGGTCTGTAACACTATAGGACCATTCTAAACCCACACTGGGACTGGGGACGGGTCTGTAACACTACAAAACCATTCTATACCCACACTGGGAGTGGAGGCGGGGTCTGTAACACTACAAAACCATTCTATACCCACACTGGGAGTGGAGGCGGGTCTGTTACACTAGAAAACCATTCTATACCTACACTGGGAGTGGGGATGTGTCTGTAAATCTACAGGACCATTCTATACCCACACTGGGTGTGGGGACAAGTCTGTAACACTACAAAACCATTCTCTTCCCAGACTGATAGTGGGGACGGGTCTGTAACACTACGGGACCATTTATACCCACACTGGGAGTGGGGACGGGTCTGTAACACTACAAAACCATTCTAAACCCACACTGGGAGTGGGGACGGGTCTGTAACACTACAGGACCATTCTAAACCCACACTGGGACTGGGGAAGGGTCTGTAACACTACAAAACCATTCTATACCCACACTGGGAGTGGAGGCGGGTCTGTAACACTACAAAACCATTCTATACCCATACTGGGAGTGGGGACGGGTCTGTAACACTACAGGACCATTTTAAACCCACACTGGGAGTGGTGATGGGTCTGTAACACTACAAAACCATTCTATAGCCACACCGGGAGTGGGGACGGGTCTGTAACACTACAAAAACATTCTATACCCACACTGGGAGTGGGGACGGGTCTGTAACACTACAAAACCATTCTATACACACACTGGGAGTGGGGACGGGTCTGTAACACTACAGGACCATTCTAAACCCACACTGGGACTGGGGAAGGGTCTGTAACACTACAAAACAATTCTATACCCACACTGGGAGTGGAGGCGGGTCTGTAACACTAGAAAACCATTCTATACCTACACTGGGAGTGGGGATGTGTCTGTAAATCTACAGGACCATTCTATACCCACACTGGGTGTGGGGACAAGTCTGTAACACTACAAAACCATTCTCTTCCCAGACTGATAGTGGGGACGGGTCTGTAACACTACGGGTCATTTATACCCACACTGGGAGTGGGGACGGGTCTGTAACACTACAAAACCATTCTAAACCCACACTGGGAGTGGGGACGGGTCTGTAACACTACAGGACCATTCTAAATCCACACTGGGACTGGGGAAGGGTCTGTAACACTACAAAACCATTCTATACCCACACTGGGAGTGGAGGCGGGTCTGTAACACTACAAAACCATTCTATACCCATACTGGGAGTGGGGACGGGTCTGTAACACTACAGGACCATTTTAAACCCACACTGGGAGTGGTGATGGGTCTGTAACACTACAAAAACCATTCTATAGCCACACTGGGAGTGGGGACGGGTCTGTAACACTACAAAAACATTCTATACCCACACTGGGAGTGGGGACGGGTCTGTAACACTACAAAACCATTCTATACACACACTGGGAGTGGGGACGGGTCTGTAACAGTACAGGACCATTCTAAACCCACACTGGGACTGGGGACGGGTCTGTAACACTACAGGACCATTCTAAACCCACACTGGGATTGGGACGGGTCTGTAACACTACAAAACCATTCTATACCCACACTGGGAGTGGGGACGGGTCTGTAACACTACAAAACCATTCTATACCCACACTGGGAGTGGGGACGGGTCTGTAACACTACAGGACCATTCTAAACCCACACTGGGATTGGGGACGGGTCTGTAACAATACAAAACCATTCTATACCCACACTGGGAGTGGGGACGGGTCTGTAACACTACAGGACCATTCTAAACCCACACTGGGACTGGGGACGGGTCTGTAACACTACAAAACCATTCTATACCCACCCTGAGAGTGTGGGCGGGTCTGTAACACTACAAAACAATTCTATACCCACATTGTGAGTGGGGAAGGGTCTGTAACACTACAGGACCATTCTAAACCCACACTGCGACTGGGGACAGGTCTGTAACACTACAAAACCATTCTGTACCCACACTGGGAGTGGGGACGGGTCTGTAACACTACAAAACCATTCCATATCCACACTGGGACTGGAGGCGGGTCTGTAACACTACAAAACCATTCTATACCCACACTGGGAGTGGGGATGGGTCTGTAACACTACGGGACTATTCTATACCCACACTGGGAGTGCGGACGGGTCTGTAACACTACAGGACCATTCTAAACCCACACTGCGACCGGGGACAGGTCTGTAACAATACAAAACCATTCTATACCCACACTGGGAGTGGAGGCGGGTCTGTAACACTACAAAATCATTCTATACCCACACTGGGAGAGGGGCGGGGCTGTAACACTACAGGACCTTTCTATACCCAGACTGGGAGTGGGGACGGGTCTGTAACACTACAAAACCATTCTATACCCACACTGGGAGTGGGGACGGGTCTGTAACACTACAAAACCATTCTCTTCCCAGACTGATAGTGGGGACGGGTCTGTAACACTACAGGACAATTCTATTCCTACACTGGGAGTGGGGACATGTCTGTAACACCACAGGACCATTCTATACCCACACTGGGAGTGGGGACGGGTCTGTAACACTACAAAACCATTTTATACCCACACTGGGAGTGGGGACGGGTCTGTAACACTATAGGACCATTCTAAACCCACACTGGGACTGGGGACGGGTCTGTAACACTACATAACCATTCTATACCCACACTGGGAGTGGAGGCGGGGTCTGTAACACTACAAAACCATTCTATACCCACACTGGGAGTGGAGGCGGGTCTGTTACACTAGAAAACCATTCTATACCTACACTGGGAGTGGGGATGTGTCTGTAAATCTACAGGACCATTCTATACCCACACTGGGTGTGGGGACGGGTCTGTAACACTACAAAACCATTCTATACCCGCACTGGGAGTGGAGGCGGGTCTGTAACACTACAAAACCATTCTATACCCACACTGGGAGTAGGGACGGGTCTGTAACACTACAGGACCATTCTAAACCCACACTGGGAGTGGGGAAGGGTCTGTAACACTACAAAACCATTCTATACCCACACTGGGAGTGGGGACGGGTCTGTAACACTACAAAAACATTCTATACCCACAGTGGGAGTGGGGACGGGTCTGTAACACTACAGGACCATTCTAAACCCAAACTGGGAGTGGGGGCGGGTCTGTAACACTACAGGACCATTCTATACCCACACTGGGGTGGAGACGGGTCTGTAACACTACAAAAGCATTCTATACACATACTGGGAGTGGGGACGGGTCTGTAACACTACAGGACCATTCTAAACCCACACTGGGAGTGGGGTGGGTCTGTAACACTACAAAACCATTCTATACCCACACTGGGAGTGGGGACAGTATGTAACACTACAGGAGCATTCTATACCCACACTGGGAGTGGGGACGTGTCTGTAACAATACAGGACCATTCTATACCCACACTGGGAGTGGGGACGGGTCTGTAACACTACAGGACAATTCTATACCTACACTGGGAGTGGGGACATGTCTGTAACACCACAGGACCATTCTATACCCACACTGGGAGTGGGGACGGGTCTGTAACACTACAAAACCATTCTATACCCACACTGGGAGTGGGGACGGGTCTGTAACACTATAGGACCATTCTAAACCCACACTGGGACTGGGGACGGGTCTGTAACACTACAAAACCATTCTATACCCACACTGGGAGTGGAGGCGGGGTCTGTAACACTACAAAACCATTCTATACCCACACTGGGAGTGGAGGCGGGTCTGTTACACTAGAAAACCATTCTATACCTACACTGGGAGTGGGGATGTGTCTGTAAATCTACAGGACCATTCTATACCCACACTGGGTGTGGGGACAACGCTGTAACACTACAAAACCATTCTCTTCCCAGACTGATAGTGGGGACGGGTCTGTAACACTACGGGACCATTTATACCCACACTGGGAGTGGGGACGGGTCTGTAACACTACAAAACCATTCTAAACCCACACTGGGAGTGGGGACGGGTCTGTAACCCTACAGGACCATTCTAAACCCACACTGGGACTGGGGAAGGGTCTGTAACACTACAAAACCATTCTATACCCACACTGGGAGTGGAGGCGGGTCTGTAACACTACAAAACCATTCTATACCCATACTGGGAGTGGGGACGGGTCTGTAACACTACAGGACCATTTTAAACCCACACTGGGAGTGGTGATGGGTCTGTAACACTACAAAACCATTCTATAGCCACACCGGGAGTGGGGACGTGTCTGTAACACTACAAAAACATTCTATACCCACACTGGGAGTTGGGACGGGTCTGTAACACTACAGAACCATTCTATACACACACTGGGAGTGGAGGCGGGTCTGTAGCACTACAAAACCATTCTATACCCACACTGGGAGTGGAGGCGGGGTCTGTAACACTACAAAACCATTCTATACCCACACTGGGAGTGGAGGCGGGTCTGTTACACTAGAAAACCATTCTATTCCTACACTGGGAGTGGGGATGTGTCTGTAAATCTACAGGACCATTCTATACCCACACTGGGTGTGGGGACGGGTATGTAACACTACAAAACCATTCTCTTCCCAGACTGATAGTGGGGACGGGTCTGTAACACTACGGGACCATTTATACCCACACTGGGAGTGGGGACGGGTCTGTAACACTACAAAACCATTCTAAACCCACACTGGGAGTGGGGACGGGTCTGTAACACTACAGGACCATTCTAAACACACACTGGGACTGGGGAAGGGTCTGTAACACTACAAAACCATTCTATACCCACACTGGGAGTGGAGGCGGGTCTGTAACACTACAAAACCATTCTATACCCACACTGGGAGTGGGGACGGGTCTGTAACACTACAGGACCATTTTAAACCCACACTGGGAGTGGGGATGGGTCTGTAACACTACAAAACCATTCTATAGCCACACTGGGAGTGGGGACGGGTCTGTAACACTACAAAACCATTCTATACCCACACTGGGAGTGGGGACGGGTCTGTAACACTACAAAACCATTCTATACACACACTGGGAGTGGGGACGGGTCTGTAACAATACAGGACCATTCTAAACCCACACTGGGACTGGGGACGGGTCTGTAACACTACAGGACCATTCTAAACCCACACTGGGACTGGGGATGGGTCTGTAACACTACAAAACCATTCTATACACACACTGGGAGTGGGGATGGGTCTGTAACACTACAGGACCTTTCTAAACCCACACTGGGACTGGGGACGGTTCTGTAACACTACAAAACCATTCTATACCCACACTGGGAGTGGGGACGGGTCTGTAACACTACAGGACCATTCTAAACCCACACTGGGATTGGGGACGGGTCTGTAACAATACAAAACCATTCTATACCCACACTGGGAGTGGGGACGGGTCTGTAACACTACAGGACCATTCTAAACCCACACTGGGACTGGGGACGGGTCTGTAACACTACAAAACCATTCTATACCCACACTGAGAGTGTGGGCGCGTCTGTAACACTACAAAACAATTCTATACCCACATTGTGAGTGGGGAAGGGTCTGTAACACTACAGGACCATTCTAAACCCACACTGCGACTGGGGACAGGTCTGTAACACTACAAAACCATTCTGTACCCACACTGGGAGTGGGGACGGGTCTGTAACACTACAAAACCATTCCATATCCACACTGGGACTGGAGGCGGGTCTGTAACACTACAAAACCATTCTATACCCACACTGGGAGTGGGGATGGGTCTGTAACACTACGGGACTATTCTATACCCACACTGGGAGTGCGGACGGTTCTGTAACACTACAGGACCATTCTAAACCCACACTGCGACCGGGGACAGGTCTGTAACAATACAAAACCATTCTATACCCACACTGGGAGTGGAGGCGGGTCTGTAACACTACAAAATCATTCTATACCCACACTGGGAGAGGGGCGGGGCTGTAACACTACAGGACCTTTCTATACCCACACTGGGAGTGGGGACGGGTCTGTAACACTACAAAACCATTCTATACCCACACTGGGAGTGGGGACGGGTCTGTAACACTACAAAACCATTCTCTTCCCAGACTCATAGTGGGGACGGGTCTGTAACACTACAGGACAATTCTATACCCACACTGGGAGTGGGGACGGGTCTGTAACACTACAAAACCATTGTATACCCACACTGGGAGTGGGGACGGGTCTGTAACACTATAGGACCATTCTAAACCCACACTGGGACTGGGGACGGGTCTGTAACACTACAAAACCATTCTATACCCACACTGGGAGTGGAGGCGGGGTCTGTAACACTACAAAACCATTCTATACCCACACTGGGAGTGGAGGCGGGTCTGTTACACTAGAAAACCATTCTATACCTACACTGGGAGTGGGGATGTGTCTGTAAATCTACAGGACCATTCTATACCCACACTGGGTGTGGGGACGGGTCTGTAACACTACAAAACCATTCTATACCCACACTGGGAGTGGACGCGGGTGTGTAACACTACAAAACCATTCTATACCTACACTGGGAGTAGGGACGGGTCTGTAACACTACAGGACCATTCTAAACCCACACTGGGAGTGGGGAAGGGTCTGTAACACTACCAAACCATTCTATACCCACACTGGGAGTGGGGACGGGTCTGTAACACTACAAAAACATTCTATACCCACAGTGGGAGTGGGGACGGGTCTGTAACACTACAGGACCATTCTAAACCCACACTGGGAGTGGGGGCGGGTCTGTAACACTACAGGACCATTCTATACCCACACTGGGAGTGGCGACGGGTCTGTAACACTACAAAAGCATTCTATACACATACTGGGAGTGGGGACGGGTCTGTAACACTACAGGACCATTGTAAACCCACACTGGGAGTGGGGTGGGTCTGTAACACTACAAAACCATTCTATACCCACACTGGGAGTGGGGACAGTATGTAACACTACAGGAGCATTCTATACCCACACTGGGAGTGGGGACGTGTCTGTAACACTACAGGACCATTCTATACCCACACTGGGAGTGGGGACGGGTCTGTAACACTACAGGACAATTCTATACCTACACTGGGAGTGGGGACATGTCTGTAACACCACAGGACCATTCTATACCCACACTGGGAGTGGGGACGTGTCTGTAACACTACAAAACCATTCTATACCCACACTGGGAGTGGGGACGGGTCTGTAACACTACAAAACCATTCTAAACCCACACTGGGAGTGGGGACGGGTCTGTAACACTACAGGACCATTCTAAACCCACACCGGGACTGGGGAAGGGTCTGTAACACTACAAAACCATTCTATACCCACACTGGGAGTGGAGGCGGGTCTGTAACACTACAAAACCATTCTATACCCATACTGGGAGTGGGGACGGGTCTGTAACACTACAGGACCATTTTAAACCCACACTGGGAGTGGTGATGGGTCTGTAACACTACAAAACCATTCTATAGCCACACCGGGAGTGGGGACGGGTCTGTAACACTACAAAAACATTCTATACCCACACTGGGAGTGGGGACGGGTCTGTAACACTACAAAACCATTCTATACACACACTGGGAGTGGGGACGGGTCTGTAACACTACAGGACCATTCTAAACCCACACTGGGACTGGGGAAGGGTCTGTAACACTACAAAACAATTCTATACCCACACTGGGAGTGGAGGCGGGTCTGTAACACTAGAAAACCATTCTATACCTACACTGGGAGTGGGGATGTGTCTGTAAATCTACAGGACCATTCTATACCCACACTGGGTGTGGGGACAAGTCTGTAACACTACAAAACCATTCTCTTCCCAGACTGATAGTGGGGACGGGTCTGTAACACTACGGGACCATTTATACCCACACTGGGAGTGGGGACGGGTCTGTAACACTACAAAACCATTCTAAACCCACACTGGGAGTGGGGACGGGTCTGTAACACTACAGGACCATTCTAAACCCACACTGGGACTGGGGAAGGGTCTGTAACACTACAAAACCATTCTATACCCACACTGGGAGTGGAGGCGGGTCTGTAACACTACAAAACCATTCTATACCCATACTGGGAGTGGGGACGGGTCTGTAACACTACAGGACCATTTTAAACCCACACTGGGAGTGGTGATGGGTCTGTAACACTACAAAACCATTCTATAGCCACACTGGGAGTGGGGACGGGTCTGTAACACTACAAAAACATTCTATACCCACACTGGGAGTGGGGACGGGTCTGTAACACTACAAAACCATTCTATACACACACTGGGAGTGGGGACGGGTCTGTAACAGTACAGGACCATTCTAAACCCACACTGGGACTGGGGACGGGTCTGTAACACTACAGGACCATTCTAAACCCACACTGGGATTGGGACGGGTCTGTAACACTACAAAACCATTCTATACCCACACTGGGAGTGGGGACGGGTCTGTAACACTACAAAACCATTCTATACCCACACTGGGAGTGGGGACGGGTCTGTAACACTACAGGACCATTCTAAACCCACACTGGGATTGGGGACGGGTCTGTAACAATACAAAACCATTCTATACCCACACTGGGAGTGGGGACGGGTCTGTAACCCTACAGGACCATTCTAAACCCACACTGGGACTGGGGACGGGTCTGTAACACTACAAAACCATTCTATACCCACCCTGAGAGTGTGGGCGGGTCTGTAACACTACAAAACAATTCTATACCCACATTGTGAGTGGGGAAGGGTCTGTAACACTACAGGACCATTCTAAACCCACACTGCGACTGGGGACAGGTCTGTAACACTACAAAACCATTCTGTACCCACACTGGGAGTGGGGACGGGTCTGTAACACTACAAAACCATTCCATATCCACACTGGGACTGGAGGCGGGTCTGTAACACTACAAAACCATTCTATACCCACACTGGGAGTGGGGATGGGTCTGTAACACTACGGGACTATTCTATACCCACACTGGGAGTGCGGACGGGTCTGTAACACTACAGGACCATTCTAAACCCACACTGCGACCGGGGACAGGTCTGTAACAATACAAAACCATTCTATACCCACACTGGGAGTGGAGGCGGGTCTGTAACACTACAAAATCATTCTATACCCACACTGGGAGAGGGACGGGGCTGTAACACTACAGGACCTTTCTATACCCAGACTGGGAGTGGGGACGGGTCTGTAACACTACAAAACCATTCTATACCCACACTGGGAGTGGGGACGGGTCTGTAACACTACAAAACCATTCTCTTCCCAGACTGATAGTGGGGACGGGTCTGTAACACTACAGGACAATTCTATACCTACACTGGGAGTGGGGACTTGTCTGTAACACCACAGGACCATTCTATACCCACACTGGGAGTGGGGACGGGTCTGTAACACTACAAAACCATTTTATACCCACACTGGGAGTGGGGACGGGTCTGTAACACTATAGGACCATTCTAAACCCACACTGGGACTGGGGACGGGTCTGTAACACTACAAAACCATTCTATACCCACACTGGGAGTGGAGGCGGGGTCTGTAACACTACAAAACCATTCTATACCCACACTGGGAGTGGAGGCGGGTCTGTTACACTAGAAAACCATTCTATACCTACACTGGGAGTGGGGATGTGTCTGTAAATCTACAGGACCATTCTATACCCACACTGGGTGTGGGGACGGGTCTGTAACACTACAAAACCATTCTATACCCACACTGGGAGTGGAGGCGGGTCTGTAACACTACAAAACCATTCTATACCCACACTGGGAGTAGGGACGGGTCTGTAACACTACAGGACCATTCTAAACCCACACTGGGAGTGGGGAAGGGTCTGTAACACTACAAAACCATTCTATACCCACACTGGGAGTGGGGACGGGTCTGTAACACTACAAAAACATTCTATACCCACAGTGGGAGTGGGGACGGGTCTGTAACACTACAGGACCATTCTAAACCCAAACTGGGAGTGGGGGCGGGTCTGTAACACTACAGGACCATTCTATACCCACACTGGGGTGGAGACGGGTCTGTAACACTACAAAAGCATTCTATACACATACTGGGAGTGGGGACGGGTCTGTAACACTACAGGACCATTCTAAACCCACACTGGGAGTGGGGTGGGTCTGTAACACTACAAAACCATTCTATACCCACACTGGGAGTGGGGACAGTATGTAACACTACAGGAGCATTCTATACCCACACTGGGAGTGGGGACGTGTCTGTAACAATACAGGACCATTCTATACCCACACTGGGAGTGGGGACGGGTCTGTAACACTACAGGACAATTCTATACCTACACTGGGAGTGGGGACATGTCTGTAACACCACAGGACCATTCTATACCCACACTGGGAGTGGGGACGGGTCTGTAACACTACAAAACCATTCTATACCCACACTGGGAGTGGGGACGGGTCTGTAACACTATAGGACCATTCTAAACCCACACTGGGACTGGGGACGGGTCTGTAACACTACAAAACCATTCTATACCCACACTGGGAGTGGAGGCGGGGTCTGTAACACTACAAAACCATTCTATACCCACACTGGGAGTGGAGGCGGGTCTGTTACACTAGAAAACCATTCTATACCTACACTGGGAGTGGGGATGTGTCTGTAAATCTACAGGACCATTCTATACCCACACTGGGTGTGGGGACAAGGCTGTAACACTACAAAACCATTCTCTTCCCAGACTGATAGTGGGGACGGGTCTGTAACACTACGGGACCATTTATACCCACACTGGGAGTGGGGACGGGTCTGTAACACTACAAAACCATTCTAAACCCACACTGGGAGTGGGGACGGGTCTGTAACACTACAGGACCATTCTAAACCCACACTGGGACTGGGGAAGGGTCTGTAACACTACAAAACCATTCTATACCCACACTGGGAGTGGAGGCGGGTCTGTAACACTACAAAACCATTCTATACCCATACTGGGAGTGGGGACGGGTCTGTAACACTACAGGACCATTTTAAACCCACACTGGGAGTGGTGATGGGTCTGTAACACTACAAAACCATTCTATAGCCACACCGGGAGTGGGGACGTGTCTGTAACACTACAAAAACATTCTATACCCACACTGGGAGTTGGGACGGGTCTGTAACACTACAGAACCATTCTATACACACACTGGGAGTGGAGGCGGGTCTGTAGCACTACAAAACCATTCTATACCCACACTGGGAGTGGAGGCGGGGTCTGTAACACTACAAAACCATTCTATACCCACACTGGGAGTGGAGGCGGGTCTGTTACACTAGAAAACCATTCTATTCCTACACTGGGAGTGGGGATGTGTCTGTAAATCTACAGGACCATTCTATACCCACACTGGGTGTGGGGACGGGTATGTAACACTACAAAACCATTCTCTTCCCAGACTGATAGTGGGGACGGGTCTGTAACACTACGGGACCATTTATACCCACACTGGGAGTGGGGACGGGTCTGTAACACTACAAAACCATTCTAAACCCACACTGGGAGTGGGGACGGGTCTGTAACACTACAGGACCATTCTAAACACACACTGGGACTGGGGAAGGGTCTGTAACACTACAAAACCATTCTATACCCACACTGGGAGTGGAGGCGGGTCTGTAACACTACAAAACCATTCTATACCCACACTGGGAGTGGGGACGGGTCTGTAACACTACAGGACCATTTTAAACCCACACTGGGAGTGGGGATGGGTCTGTAACACTACAAAACCATTCTATAGCCACACTGGGAGTGGGGACGGGTCTGTAACACTACAAAACCATTCTATACCCACACTGGGAGTGGGGACGGGTCTGTAACACTACAAAACCATTCTATACACACACTGGGAGTGGGGACGGGTCTGTAACAATACAGGACCATTCTAAACCCACACTGGGACTGGGGACGGGTCTGTAACACTACAGGACCATTCTAAACCCACACTGGGACTGGGGATGGGTCTGTAACACTACAAAACCATTCTATACACACACTGGGAGTGGGGATGGGTCTGTAACACTACAGGACCTTTCTAAACCCACACTGGGACTGGGGACGGTTCTGTAACACTACAAAACCATTCTATACCCACACTGGGAGTGGGGACGGGTCTGTAACACTACAGGACCATTCTAAACCCACACTGGGATTGGGGACGGGTCTGTAACAATACAAAACCATTCTATACCCACACTGGGAGTGGGGACGGGTCTGTAACACTACAGGACCATTCTAAACCCACACTGGGACTGGGGACGGGTCTGTAACACTACAAAACCATTCTATACCCACACTGAGAGTGTGGGCGGGTCTGTAACACTACAAAACAATTCTATACCCACATTGTGAGTGGGGAAGGGTCTGTAACACTACAGGACCATTCTAAACCCACACTGCGACTGGGGACAGGTCTGTAACACTACAAAACCATTCTGTACCCACACTGGGAGTGGGGACGGGTCTGTAACACTACAAAACCATTCCATATCCACACTGGGACTGGAGGCGGGTCTGTAACACTACAAAACCATTCTATACCCACACTGGGAGTGGGGATGGGTCTGTAACACTACGGGACTATTCTATACCCACACTGGGAGTGCGGACGGTTCTGTAACACTACAGGACCATTCTAAACCCACACTGCGACCGGGGACAGGTCTGTAACAATACAAAACCATTCTATACCCACACTGGGAGTGGAGGCGGGTCTGTAACACTACAAAATCATTCTATACCCACACTGGGAGAGGGGCGGGGCTGTAACACTACAGGACCTTTCTATACCCACACTGGGAGTGGGGACGGGTCTGTAACACTACAAAACCATTCTATACCCACACTGGGAGTGGGGACGGGTCTGTAACACTACAAAACCATTCTCTTCCCAGACTCATAGTGGGGACGGGTCTGTAACACTACAGGACAATTCTATACCCACACTGGGAGTGGGGACGGGTCTGTAACACTACAAAACCATTGTATACCCACACTGGGAGTGGGGACGGGTCTGTAACACTATAGGACCATTCTAAACCCACACTGGGACTGGGGACGGGTCTGTAACACTACAAAACCATTCTATACCCACACTGGGAGTGGAGGCGGGGTCTGTAACACTACAAAACCATTCTATACCCACACTGGGAGTGGAGGCGGGTCTGTTACACTAGAAAACCATTCTATACCTACACTGGGAGTGGGGATGTGTCTGTAAATCTACAGGACCATTCTATACCCACACTGGGTGTGGGGACGGGTCTGTAACACTACAAAACCATTCTATACCCACACTGGGAGTGGACGCGGGTGTGTAACACTACAAAACCATTCTATACCCACACTGGGAGTAGGGACGGGTCTGTAACACTACAGGACCATTCTAAACCCACACTGGGAGTGGGGAAGGGTCTGTAACACTACAAAACCATTCTATACCCACACTGGGAGTGGGGACGGGTCTGTAACACTACAAAAACATTCTATACCCACAGTGGGAGTGGGGACGGGTCTGTAACACTACAGGACCATTCTAAACCCACACTGGGAGTGGGGGCGGGTCTGTAACACTACAGGACCATTCTATACCCACACTGGGAGTGGAGACGGGTCTGTAACCCTACAAAAGCATTCTATACACATACTGGGAGTGGGGACGGGTCTGTAACACTACAGGACCATTCTAAACCCACACTGGGAGTGGGGTGGGTCTGTAACACTACAAAACCATTCTATACCCACACTGGGAGTGGGGACAGTATGTAACACTACAGGAGCATTCTATACCCACACTGGGAGTGGGGACGTGTCTGTAACACTACAGGACCATTCTATACCCACACTGGGAGTGGGGACGGGTCTGTAACACTACAGGACAATTCTATACCTACACTGGGAGTGGGGACATGTCTGTAACACCACAGGACCATTCTATACCCACACTGGGAGTGGGGACGTGTCTGTAACACTACAAAACCATTCTATACCCACACTGGGAGTGGGGACGGGTCTGTAACACTATAGGACCATTCTAAACCCACACTGGGACTGGGGACGGGTCTGTAACACTACAAAACCATTCTATACCCACACTGGGAGTGGAGGCGGGGTCTGTAACACTACAAAACCATTCTATACCCACACTGGGAGTGGAGGCGGGTCTGTTACACTAGAAAACCATTCTATACCTACACTGGGAGTGAGGATGTGTCTGTAAATCTACAGGACCATTCTATACCCACACTGGGTGTGGGGACAAGTCTGTAACACTACAAAACCATTCTCTTCCCAGACTGATAGTGGGGACGGGTCTGTAACACTACGGGACCATTTATACCCACACTGGGAGTGGGGACGGGTCTGTAACACTACAAAACCATTCTAAACCCACACTGGGATTGGGGACGGGTCTGTAACACTACAGGACCATTCTAAACCCACACTGGGACTGGGGAAGGGTCTGTAACACTACAAAACCATTCTATACCCACACTGGGAGTGGAGGCGGGTCTGTAACACTACAAAACCATTCTATACCCACACTGGGAGTGGGGACGGGTCTGTAACACTACAGGACCATTTTAAACCCACACTGGGAGTGGGGATGGGTCTGTAACACTACAAAAGCATTCTATAGCCACACTGGGAGTGGGGACGGGTCTGTAACACTACAAAAACATTCTATACACACACTGGGAGTGGGGACGGGTCTGTAACACTACAAAACCATTCTATACACACACTGGGAGTGGGGACGGGTCTGCAACAA
This sequence comes from Hemitrygon akajei, assembly GCF_048418815.1. NCBI lineage: Eukaryota > Metazoa > Chordata > Chondrichthyes > Myliobatiformes > Dasyatidae > Hemitrygon > Hemitrygon akajei. The sequence goes on from NC_133132.1 coordinate 98,869,112, forward strand.
TACAGGACCATTCTAAACCCACACTGGGACTGGGGACGGGTCTGTAACACTACAGGACCATTCTAAACCCACACTGGGATTGGGACGGGTCTGTAACACTACAAAACCATTCTATACCCACACTGGGAGTGGGGACGGGTCTGTAACACTACAAAACCATTCTATACCCACACTGGGAGTGGGGACGGGTCTGTAACACTACAAAACCATTCTATACCACACTGGGAGTGGGGACGGTCTGTAACACTACAGGAGCATTCTATACACACACTGGGAGTGGGGACAGGTCTGTAACACTACATGACCATTCTATACTCAGACTGATAGTGGGGACGGGTCTGTAACACTGCAAAATCATTCTATACCCACACTGGGAGTTGGGACGGGTCTGTAACACTACAAAACCATTCTATACCCACCCTGAGAGTGTGGGCAGGTCTGTAACACTACAAAACCATTCTACACCCACACAGGGAGTGGGGACAGGTCTGTAGCACTACAAAACCATTCTATACCCACACTGGGAGTGGAGGCGGGGTCTGTAACACTACAAAACCATTCTATACCCACACTGGGAGTGGAGGCGGGTCTGTTACACTAGAAAACCATTCTATACCTACACTGGGAGTGGGGAAGTGTCTGTAAATCTACAGGACCATTCTATACCCACACTGGGTGTGGGGACGGGTCTGTAACACTACAAAACCATTCTCTTCCCAGACTGATAGTGGGGACGATTCTGTAACACTACGGGACCATTTATACCCACACTGGGAGTGGGGACGTGTCTTTAACACTACAAAACCATTCTAAACCCACACTGGGAGTGGGGACGGGTCTGTAACACTACAGGACAATTCTAAACCCACACTGGGACTGGGGAAGGGTCTGTAACACTACAAAACCATTCTATACCCACACTGGGAGTGGAGGCGGGTCTGTAACACTACAAAACCATTCTATACCCACACTGGGAGTGGAGGCGGGTCTGTTACACTAGAAAACCATTCTATTCCTACACTGGGAGTGGGGATGTGTCTGTAAATCTACAGGACCATTCTATACCCACACTGGGTGTGGGGACGGGTCTGTAACACTACAAAACCATTCTCTTCCCAGACTGATAGTGGGGACGGGTCTGTAACACTACGGGACCATTTATACCCACACTGGGAGTGGGGACGGGTCTGTAACACTACAAAACCATTCTAAACCCACACTGGGAGTGGGGACGTGTCTGTAACACTACAGGACCATTCTAAACACACACTGGGACTGGGGAAGGGTCTGTAACACTACAAAACCATTCTATACCCACACTGGGAGTGGAGGCGGGTCTGTAACACTACAAAACCATTCTATACCCACACTGGGAGTGGGGACGGGTCTGTAACACTACAGGACCATTTTAAACCCACACTGGGAGTGGGGATGGGTCTGTAACACTACAAAACCATTCTATAGCCACACTGGGAGTGGGGACGGGTCTGTAACACTACAAAACCATTCTATACCCACACTGGGAGTGGGGACGGGTCTGTAACACTACAAAACCATTCTATACACACACTGGGAGTGGGGACGGGTCTGTAACAATACAGGACCATTCTAAACCCACACTGGGACTGGGGACAGGTCTGTAACACTACAGGACCTTTCTAAACACACACTGGGACTGGGACGGGTCTGTAACACTACAAAACCATTCTATACCCACACTGGGAGTGGGGACGTGTCTGTAACACTACAAAACCATTCTATACCCACACTGGGAGTGGGGACGGGTCTGTAACACTACAAAACCATTCTATACCACACTGGGAGTGGGGACGGTCTGTAACTCTACAGGAGCATTCTATACCCACACTGGGAGTGGGGACAGGTCTGTAACACTACATGACCATTCTATACTCAGACTGATAGTGGGGACGGTCTGTAACACTGCAAAATCATTCTATACCCACACTGGGAGTTGGGACGGGTCTGTAACACTACAAAACCATTCTATACCCACACTGGGAGTGGGGACGGGTCTGTAACACTACAGGACCATTCTAAACCCACACTGGGACTGGGGACATGTTTGTAACACTACAAAACCATTCTATACCCACACTGGGAGTGGGGACGGGTCTGTAACACTACAGGACCATTCTAAACCCACAGTGGGACTGGGGATGGGTCTGTAACACTACAAAACCATTCTATACACACACTGGGAGTGGGGATGGGTCTGTAACACTACAGGACCTTTCTAAACCCACACTGGGACTGGGGACGGTTCTGTAACACTACAAAACCATTCTATACCCACACTGGGAGTGGGGACGGGTCTGTAACACTACAGGACCATTCTAAACCCACACTGGGATTGGGGACGGGTCTGTAACAATACAAAACCATTCTATACCCACACTGGGAGTGGGGACGGGTCTGTAACACTACAGGACCATTCTAAACCCACACTGGGACTGGGGACGGGTCTGTAACACTACAAAACCATTCTATACCCACCCTGAGAGTGTGGGCGGGTCTGTAACACTACAAAACAATTCTATACCCACATTGTGAGTGGGGAAGGGTCTGTAACACTACAGGACCATTCTAAACCCACACTGCGACTGGGGACAGGTCTGTAACACTACAAAACCATTCTGTACCCACACTGGGAGTGGGGACGGGTCTGTAACACTACAAAACCATTCCATATCCACACTGAGACTGGAGGCGGGTCTGTAACACTACAAAACCATTCGATACACACACTGGAAGTGGGGATGGGTCTGTAACACTACGGGACTATTCTATACCCACACTGGGAGTGCGGACGGGTCTGTAACACTACAGGACTATTCTAAACCCACACTGCGACCGGGGACAGGTCTGTAACAATACAAAACCATTCTATACCCACAATGGGAGTGGAGGCGGGTCTGTAACACTACAAAATCATTCTATACCCACACTGGGAGAGGGGCGGGGCTGTAACACTACAGGACCTTTCTATACCCACAGTGGGAGTGGGGACGGGTCTGTAACACTACAAAACCATTCTATACCCACACTGGGAGTGGGGACGGGTCTGTAACACTACACAACCATTCTCTTCCCCGACTGATAGTGGGGACGGGTCTGTAACACTACAGGACTATTCTATACCCACACTGGGAGTGGGGACGGGTCTGTAACACTACAAAACCATTGTATACCCACACTGGGAGTGGGGACGGGTCTGTAACACTATAGGACCATTCTAAACCCACACTGGGACTGGGGACGGGTCTGTAACACTACAAAACCATTCTATACCCACACTGGGAGTGGAGGCGGGGTCTGTAACACTACAAAACCATTCTATATCCACACTGGGAGTGGAGGCGGGTCTGTTACACTAGAAAACCATTCTATACCTACACTGGGAGTGGGGATGTGTCTGTAAATCTACAGGACCATTCTATACCCACACTGGGTGTGGGGACGGGTCTGTAACACTACAAAACCATTCTATACCCACACTGGGAGTGGAGGCGGGTCTGTAACAATACAAAACCATTCTATACCCACACTGGGAGTAGGGACGGGTCTGTAACACTACAGGACCATTCTAAACCCACACTGGGAGTGGGGAAGGGTCTGTAACACTACAGGACCATTCTAAACCCACACTGGGAGTGGAGTCGGGTCTGTAACACTACAAAAGCATTCTATACACATACTGGGAGTGGGGACGGGTCTGTAACACTACAGGACCATTCTAAACCCACACTGGGAGTGGGGTGGGTCTGTAACACTACAAAACCATTCTATACCCACACTGGGAGTGGGGACAGTATGTAACACTACAGGAGCATTCTATACCCACACTGGGAGTAGGGACGTGTCTGTAACACTACAGGACCATTCTATACCCACACTGGGAGTGGGGACGGGTCTGTAACACTACAGGACAATTCTATACCTACACTGGGAGTGGGGACATGTCTGTAACACCACAGGACCATTCTATACCCACACTGGGAGTGGGGACGGGTCTGTAACACTACAAAACCATTCTATACCCACACTGGGAGTGGGGACGGGTCTGTAACTCTATAGGACCATTCTAAACCCACACTGGGACTGGGGACGGGTTTGTAACACTACAAAACCATTCTATACCCACACTGGGAGTGGAGGCGGGGTCTGTAACACTACAAAACCATTCTATACCCACACTGGGAGTGGAGGCGGGTCTGTTACACTAGAAAACCATTCTATACCTACACTGGGAGTGTGGATGTGTCTGTAAATCTACAGGACCATTCTATACCCACACTGGGTGTGGGGACAAGTCTGTAACACTACAAAACCATTCTCTTCCCAGACTGATAGTGGGGACGGGTTTGTAACACTACGGGACCATTTATACCCACACTGGGAGTGGGGACGGGTCTGTAACACTACAAAACCATTCAAAACCCACACTGGGAGTGGGGACGGGTCTGTAACACTACAGGACCATTCTAAACCCACACTGGGACTGGGGAAGGGTCTGTAACACTACAAAACCATTCTATACCCACACTGGGAGTGGAGTCGGGTCTGTAACACTACAAAACCATTCTATACCCACACTGGGAGTGGGGACGGGTCTGTAACACTACAGGACCATTTTAAACCCACACTGGGAGTGGGGATGGGTCTGTAACACTACAAAACCATTCTATAGCCACACTGGGAGTGGGGACGGGTCTGTAACACTACAAAACCATTCTATACCCACACTGGGAGTGGGGACGGGTCTGTAACACTACAAAACCATTCTATACACACACTGGGAGTGGGGACGGGTCTGTAACAATACAGGACCATTCTAAACCCACACTGGGACTGGGGACGGGTCTGTAACACTACAAAACCATTCTATACCCACACTGGGAGTGGGGACGTGTCTGTAACACTACAAAACAATTCTATACCCACAGTGGGAGTGGGGACGGGTCTGTAACACTACAAAACCATTCTATACCACACTGGGAGTGGGGACGGTCTGTAACACTATAGGAGCATTCTATACCCACACTGGGAGTGGGGACAGGTCTGTAACACTACAGAACCATTCTATACCCACACTGGGAGTGGAGGCGGGTCTGTAACACTACAGGAGCATTCTATACCCACACTGGGAGTGGGGACGGGTCTGTAACACTACATGACCATTCTATACTCAGACTGATAGTGGGGACGGGTCTGTAACACTGCAAAATCATTCTATACCCACACTGGGAGTTGGGACGGGTCTGTAACACTACAAAACCATTCTATACCCACCCTGAGAGTGTGGGCGGGTCTGTAACACTACAAAACCATTCTACACCCTCACTGGGAGTGGGGACAGGTCTGTAGCACTACAAACCATTCTATACCCACACTGGGAGTGGAGGCGGGGTCTGTAACACTACAAAACCATTCTATACCCACACTGGGAGTGGAGGCGGGTCTGTTACACTAGAAAACCATTCTATACCTACACTGGGAGTGGGGAAGTGTCTGTAAATCTACAGGACCATTCTATACCCACACTGGGTGTGGGGACGGGTCTGTAACACTACAAAAACATTCTATACCCACAGTGGGAGTGGGGACGGGTCTGTAACACTACAGGACCATTCTAAACCCACACTGGGAGTGGGGGCGGGTCTGTAACACTACAGGACCATTCTATACCCACACTGGGAGTGGAGACGGGTCTGTAACACTACAAAAGCATTCTATACACATACTGGGAGTGGGGACGGGTCTGTAACACTACAGGACCATTCTAAACCCACACTGGGAGTGGGGTGGGTCTGTAACACTACAAAACCATTCTATACCCACACTGGGAGTGGGGACAGTATGTAACACTACAGGAGCATTCTATACCCACACTGGGAGTGGGGAAGGGTCTGTAACACTACAGGACAATTCTATACCTACACTGGGAGTGGGGACATGTCTGTAACACCACAGGACCATTCTATACCCACACTGGGAGTGGGGACGGGTCTGTAACACTACAAAACCATTCTATACCCGCACTGGGAGTGGGGACGGGTCTGTAACACTATAGGACCATTCTAAACCCACACTGGGAGTGGGGACAGGTCTGTAGCACTACAAAACCATTCTATACCCACACTGGGAGTGGAGGCGGGGTCTGTAACACTACAAAACCATTCTATACCCACACTGGGAGTGGAGGCGGGTCTGTTACACTAGAAAACCATTCTATACCTACACTGGGAGTGGGGAAGTGTCTGTAAATCTACAGGACCATTCTATACCCACACTGGGTGTGGGGACGGGTCTGTAACACTAGAAAACCATTCTCTTCCCAGACTGATAGTGGGGACGGGTCTGTAACACTACGGGACCATTTATACCCACACTGGGAGTGGGGACGGGTCTGTAACACTACAAAACCATTCTAAACCCACACCGGGAGTGGGGACGGGTCTGTAACACTACAGGACCATTCTAAACCCACACTGGGACTGGGGAAGGGTCTGTAACACTACAAAACCATTCTATACCAACACTGGGAGTGGAGGCGGGTCTGTAACACTACAAAACCATTCTATACCCACACTGGGAGTGGGGACGGGTCTGTAACACTACAGTACCATTCTATCCCCACACTGGGAGTGGAGACGGGTCTGTAACACTACAAAAGCATTCTATACACACACTGGGAGTGGGGACGGGTCTGTAACACTACAGGACCACTGTAAATCCACACTGGGAGTGGGGCGGGTCTGTAACACTACAAAACCATTCTATACCCACACTGGGAGTGGGTACGGGTCTGTAACACTATAGGACCATTCTCAACCCACACTGGGACTGGGGACGGGTCTGTAACACTACAAAACCATTCTATACCCACACTGGGAGTGGAGGCGGGGTCTGTAACACTACAAAACCATTCTATACCCACACTGGGAGTGGAGGCGGGTCTGTTACACTAGAAAACCATTCTATACCTACACTGGGAGTGGGGATGTGTCTGTAAATCTACAGGACCATTCTATACCCACACTGGGTGTGGGGACGGGTCTGTAACAATACAAAACCATTCTATACCCACACTGGGAGTGGAGGCGGGTCTGTAACAATACAAAACCATTCTATACCCACACTGGGAGTAGGGACGGGTCTGTAACACTACAGGACCATTCTAAACCCACACTGGGAGTGGGGAAGGGTCTGTAACACTACAAAACCATTCTATACCCACACTGGGAGTGGGGACGGGTCTGTAACGCTACAAAAACATTCTATACCCACAGTGGGAGTGGGGACGGGTCTGTAACACTACAGGACCATTCTAAACCCACACTGGGAGTGGGGGCGGGTCTGTAACACTACAGGACCATTCTATACCCACACTGGGAGTGGAGACGGGTCTGTAACACTACAAAAGCATTCTATACACATACTGGGAGTGGGGACGGGTCTGTAACACTACAGGACCATTCTAAACCCACACTGGGAGTGGGGTGGGTCTGTAACACTACAAAACCATTCTATACCCACACTGGGAGTGGGGACAGTATGTAACACTACAGGAGCATTCTATACCCACACTGGGAGTGGGGACGTGTCTGTAACACTACAGGACCATTCTATACCCACACTGGGAGTGGGGACGGGTCTGTAACACTACAGGACAATTCTATACCTACACTGGGAGTGGGGACATGTCTGTAACACCACAGGACCATTCTATACCCACACTGGGAGTGGGGACGGGTCTGTAACACTACAAAACCATTCTATACCCACACTGGGAGTGGGGACGGGTCTGTAACACTATAGGACCATTCTAAACCCACACTGGGACTGGGGACGGGTCTGTAACACTACAAAACCATTCTATACCCACACTGGGAGTGGAGGCGGGGTCTGTAACACTACAAAACCATTCTATACCCACACTGGGAGTGGAGGCGGGTCTGTTACACTAGAAAACCATTCTATACCTACACTGGGAGTGGGGATGTGTCTGTAAATCTACAGGACCATTCTATACCCACACTGGGTGTGGGGACAAGTCTGTAACACTACAAAACCATTCTCTTCCAAGACTGATAGTGGGGACGGGTCTGTAACACTACGGGACCATTTATACCCACACTGGGAGTGGGGACGGGTCTGTAACACTACAAAACCATTCTAAACCCACACTGGGAGTGGGGACGGGTCTGTAACACTACAGGACCATTCTAAACCCACACTGGGACTGGGGAAGGGTCTGTAACACTACAAAACCATTCTATACCCACACTGGGAGTGGAGGCGGGTCTGTAACACTACAAAACCATTCTATACCCACACTGGGAGTGGGGACGGGTCTGTAACACAACAGGACAATTTTAAACCCACACTGGGAGTGGGGATGGGTCTGTAACACTACAAAACCATTCTATAGCCACACTGGGAGTGGGGACGGGTCTGTAACACTACAAAAACATTCTATACCCACACTGGGAGTGGGGACGGGTCTGTAACACTACAAAACCATTCTATACACACACTGGGAGTGGGGACGGGTCTGTAACAATACAGGACCATTCTAAACCCACACTGGGACTGGGGACGGGTCTGTAACACTACAGGACCATTCTAAACCCACACTGGGATTGGGACGGGTCTGTAACACTACAAAACCATTCTATACCCACACTGGGAGTGGGGACGGGTCTGTAACACTACAAAACCATTCAATACCCACACTGGGAGTGGGGACGGGTCTGTAACACTACAAAACCATTCTATACCACACTGGGAGTGGGGACGGTCTGTAACACTACAGGAGCATTCTATACCCACACTGGGAGTGGGGACAGGTCTGTAACACTACAAAACCATTCTATACCCACACTGGGAGTGGAGGCGGGTCTGTAACACTACAGGAGCATTCTATACCCACACTGCGAGTGGGGACGGGTCTGTAACACTACATGACCATTCTATACTCAGACTGATAGTGGGGACGGGTCTGTAACACTGCAAAATCATTCTATACCCACACTGGGAGTTGGGGCGGGTCTGTAACACTACAAAACCATTCTATACCCACCCTGAGAGTGTGGGCGGGTCTGTAACACTACAAAACCATTCTACACCCACACTGGGAGTGGGGACAGGTCTGTAGCACTACAAAACCATTCTATACCCACACTGGGAGTGGAGGCGGGGTCTGTAACACTACAAAACCATTCTATACCCACACTGGGAGTGGAGGCGGGTCTGTTACACTAGAAAACCATTCTATACCTACACTGGGAGTGGGGAAGTGTCTGTAAATCTACAGGACCATTCTATACCCACACTGGGTGTGGGGACGGGTCTGTAACACTACAAAACCATTCTCTTCCCAGACTGATAGTGGGGACGGGTCTGTAACACTACGGGACCATTTATACCCACACTGGGAGTGGGGACGGGTCTGTAACACTACAAAACCATTCTAAACCCACACTGGGAGTGGGGACGGGTCTGTAACACTACAGGACCATTCTAAACCCACACTGGGACTGGGGAAGGGTCTGTAACACTACAAAACCATTCTATACCCACACTGGGAGTGGAGGCGGGTCTGTAACACTACAAAACCATTCTATACCCACACTGGGAGTGGGGACGGGTCTGTAACACTACAGGACCATTCTATCCCCACACTGGGAGTGGAGACGGGTCTGTAACACTACAAAAGCATTCTATACACACAGTGGGAGTGGGGACGGGTCTGTAACACTACAAAACCATTCTATACCCACACTGGGAGTGGGGACGGGTCTGTAACACTACACAACCATTCTCTTCCCCGACTGATAGTGGGGACGGGTCTGTAACACTACAGGACTATTCTATACCCACACTGGGAGTGGGGACGGGTCTGTAACACTACAAAACCATTGTATACCCACACTGGGAGTGGGGACGGGTCTGTAACACTATAGGACCATTCTAAACCCACACTGGGACTGGGGACGGGTCTGTAACACTACAAAACCATTCTATACCCACACTGGGAGTGGAGGCGGGGTCTGTAACACTACAAAACCATTCTATATCCACACTGGGAGTGGAGGCGGGTCTGTTACACTAGAAAACCATTCTATACCTACACTGGGAGTGGGGATGTGTCTGTAAATCTACAGGACCATTCTATACCCACACTGGGTGTGGGGACGGGTCTGTAACACTACAAAACCATTCTATACCCACACTGGGAGTGGAGGCGGGTCTGTAACAATACAAAACCATTCTATACCCACACTGGGAGTAGGGACGGGTCTGTAACACTACAGGACCATTCTAAACCCACACTGGGAGTGGGGAAGGGTCTGTAACACTACAGGACCATTCTAAACCCACACTGGGAGTGGAGTCGGGTCTGTAACACTACAAAAGCATTCTATACACATACTGGGAGTGGGGACGGGTCTGTAACACTACAGGACCATTCTAAACCCACACTGGGAGTGGGGTGGGTCTGTAACACTACAAAACCATTCTATACCCACACTGGGAGTGGGGACAGTATGTAACACTACAGGAGCATTCTATACCCACACTGGGAGTAGGGACGTGTCTGTAACACTACAGGACCATTCTATACCCACACTGGGAGTGGGGACGGGTCTGTAACACTACAGGACAATTCTATACCTACACTGGGAGTGGGGACATGTCTGTAACACCACAGGACCATTCTATACCCACACTGGGAGTGGGGACGGGTCTGTAACACTACAAAACCATTCTATACCCACACTGGGAGTGGGGACGGGTCTGTAACTCTATAGGACCATTCTAAACCCACACTGGGACTGGGGACGGGTTTGTAACACTACAAAACCATTCTATACCCACACTGGGAGTGGAGGCGGGGTCTGTAACACTACAAAACCATTCTATACCCACACTGGGAGTGGAGGCGGGTCTGTTACACTAGAAAACCATTCTATACCTACACTGGGAGTGTGGATGTGTCTGTAAATCTACAGGACCATTCTATACCCACACTGGGTGTGGGGACAAGTCTGTAACACTACAAAACCATTCTCTTCCCAGACTGATAGTGGGGACGGGTTTGTAACACTACGGGACCATTTATACCCACACTGGGAGTGGGGACGGGTCTGTAACACTACAAAACCATTCAAAACCCACACTGGGAGTGGGGACGGGTCTGTAACACTACAGGACCATTCTAAACCCACACTGGGACTGGGGAAGGGTCTGTAACACTACAAAACCATTCTATACCCACACTGGGAGTGGAGTCGGGTCTGTAACACTACAAAACCATTCTATACCCACACTGGGAGTGGGGACGGGTCTGTAACACTACAGGACCATTTTAAACCCACACTGGGAGTGGGGATGGGTCTGTAACACTACAAAACCATTCTATAGCCACACTGGGAGTGGGGACGGGTCTGTAACACTACAAAACCATTCTATACCCACACTGGGAGTGGGGACGGGTCTGTAACACTACAAAACCATTCTATACACACACTGGGAGTGGGGACGGGTCTGTAACAATACAGGACCATTCTAAACCCACACTGGGACTGGGGACGGGTCTGTAACACTACAAAACCATTCTATACCCACACTGGGAGTGGGGACGTGTCTGTAACACTACAAAACAATTCTATACCCACAGTGGGAGTGGGGACGGGTCTGTAACACTACAAAACCATTCTATACCACACTGGGAGTGGGGACGGTCTGTAACACTATAGGAGCATTCTATACCCACACTGGGAGTGGGGACAGGTCTGTAACACTACAGAACCATTCTATACCCACACTGGGAGTGGAGGCGGGTCTGTAACACTACAGGAGCATTCTATACCCACACTGGGAGTGGGGACGGGTCTGTAACACTACATGACCATTCTATACTCAGACTGATAGTGGGGACGGGTCTGTAACACTGCAAAATCATTCTATACCCACACTGGGAGTTGGGACGGGTCTGTAACACTACAAAACCATTCTATACCCACCCTGAGAGTGTGGGCGGGTCTGTAACACTACAAAACCATTCTACACCCTCACTGGGAGTGGGGACAGGTCTGTAGCACTACAAACCATTCTATACCCACACTGGGAGTGGAGGCGGGGTCTGTAACACTACAAAACCATTCTATACCCACACTGGGAGTGGAGGCGGGTCTGTTACACTAGAAAACCATTCTATACCTACACTGGGAGTGGGGAAGTGTCTGTAAATCTACAGGACCATTCTATACCCACACTGGGTGTGGGGACGGGTCTGTAACACTACAAAAACATTCTATACCCACAGTGGGAGTGGGGACGGGTCTGTAACACTACAGGACCATTCTAAACCCACACTGGGAGTGGGGGCGGGTCTGTAACACTACAGGACCATTCTATACCCACACTGGGAGTGGAGACGGGTCTGTAACACTACAAAAGCATTCTATACACATACTGGGAGTGGGGACGGGTCTGTAACACTACAGGACCATTCTAAACCCACACTGGGAGTGGGGTGGGTCTGTAACACTACAAAACCATTCTATACCCACACTGGGAGTGGGGACAGTATGTAACACTACAGGAGCATTCTATACCCACACTGGGAGTGGGGAAGGGTCTGTAACACTACAGGACAATTCTATACCTACACTGGGAGTGGGGACATGTCTGTAACACCACAGGACCATTCTATACCCACACTGGGAGTGGGGACGGGTCTGTAACACTACAAAACCATTCTATACCCACACTGGGAGTGGGGACGGGTCTGTAACACTATAGGACCATTCTAAACCCACACTGGGAGTGGGGACAGGTCTGTAGCACTACAAAACCATTCTATACCCACACTGGGAGTGGAGGCGGGGTCTGTAACACTACAAAACCATTCTATACCCACACTGGGAGTGGAGGCGGGTCTGTTACACTAGAAAACCATTCTATACCTACACTGGGAGTGGGGAAGTGTCTGTAAATCTACAGGACCATTCTATACCCACACTGGGTGTGGGGACGGGTCTGTAACACTAGAAAACCATTCTCTTCCCAGACTGATAGTGGGGACGGGTCTGTAACACTACGGGACCATTTATACCCACACTGGGAGTGGGGACGGGTCTGTAACACTACAAAACCATTCTAAACCCACACCGGGAGTGGGGACGGGTCTGTAACACTACAGGACCATTCTAAACCCACACTGGGACTGGGGAAGGGTCTGTAACACTACAAAACCATTCTATACCAACACTGGGAGTGGAGGCGGGTCTGTAACACTACAAAACCATTCTATACCCACACTGGGAGTGGGGACGGGTCTGTAACACTACAGTACCATTCTATCCCCACACTGGGAGTGGAGACGGGTCTGTAACACTACAAAAGCATTCTATACACACACTGGGAGTGGGGACGGGTCTGTAACACTACAGGACCACTGTAAATCCACACTGGGAGTGGGGCGGGTCTGTAACACTACAAAACCATTCTATACCCACACTGGGAGTGGGTACGGGTCTGTAACACTATAGGACCATTCTCAACCCACACTGGGACTGGGGACGGGTCTGTAACACTACAAAACCATTCTATACCCACACTGGGAGTGGAGGCGGGGTCTGTAACACTACAAAACCATTCTATACCCACACTGGGAGTGGAGGCGGGTCTGTTACACTAGAAAACCATTCTATACCTACACTGGGAGTGGGGATGTGTCTGTAAATCTACAGGACCATTCTATACCCACACTGGGTGTGGGGACGGGTCTGTAACAATACAAAACCATTCTATACCCACACTGGGAGTGGAGGCGGGTCTGTAACAATACAAAACCATTCTATACCCACACTGGGAGTAGGGACGGGTCTGTAACACTACAGGACCATTCTAAACCCACACTGGGAGTGGGGAAGGGTCTGTAACACTACAAAACCATTCTATACCCACACTGGGAGTGGGGACGGGTCTGTAACACTACAAAAACATTCTATACCCACAGTGGGAGTGGGGACGGGTCTGTAACACTACAGGACCATTCTAAACCCACACTGGGAGTGGGGGCGGGTCTGTAACACTACAGGACCATTCTATACCCACACTGGGAGTGGAGACGGGTCTGTAACACTACAAAAGCATTCTATACACATACTGGGAGTGGGGACGGGTCTGTAACACTACAGGACCATTCTAAACCCACACTGGGAGTGGGGTGGGTCTGTAACACTACAAAACCATTCTATACCCACACTGGGAGTGGGGACAGTATGTAACACTACAGGAGCATTCTATACCCACACTGGGAGTGGGGACGTGTCTGTAACACTACAGGACCATTCTATACCCACACTGGGAGTGGGGACGGGTCTGTAACACTACAGGACAATTCTATACCTACACTGGGAGTGGGGACATGTCTGTAACACCACAGGACCATTCTATACCCACACTGGGAGTGGGGACGGGTCTGTAACACTACAAAACCATTCTATACCCACACTGGGAGTGGGGACGGGTCTGTAACACTATAGGACCATTCTAAACCCACACTGGGACTGGGGACGGGTCTGTAACACTACAAAACCATTCTATACCCACACTGGGAGTGGAGGCGGGGTCTGTAACACTACAAAACCATTCTATACCCACACTGGGAGTGGAGGCGGGTCTGTTACACTAGAAAACCATTCTATACCTACACTGGGAGTGGGGATGTGTCTGTAAATCTACAGGACCATTCTATACCCACACTGGGTGTGGGGACAAGTCTGTAACACTACAAAACCATTCTCTTCCAAGACTGATAGTGGGGACGGGTCTGTAACACTACGGGACCATTTATACCCACACTGGGAGTGGGGACGGGTCTGTAACACTACAAAACCATTCTAAACCCACACTGGGAGTGGGGACGGGTCTGTAACACTACAGGACCATTCTAAACCCACACTGGGACTGGGGAAGGGTCTGTAACACTACAAAACCATTCTATACCCACACTGGGAGTGGAGGCGGGTCTGTAACACTACAAAACCATTCTATACCCACACTGGGAGTGGGGACGGGTCTGTAACACAACAGGACAATTTTAAACCCACACTGGGAGTGGGGATGGGTCTGTAACACTACAAAACCATTCTATAGCCACACTGGGAGTGGGGACGGGTCTGTAACACTACAAAAACATTCTATACCCACACTGGGAGTGGGGACGGGTCTGTAACACTACAAAACCATTCTATACACACACTGGGAGTGGGGACGGGTCTGTAACAATACAGGACCATTCTAAACCCACACTGGGACTGGGGACGGGTCTGTAACACTACAGGACCATTCTAAACCCACACTGGGATTGGGACGGGTCTGTAACACTACAAAACCATTCTATACCCACACTGGGAGTGGGGACGGGTCTGTAACACTACAAAACCATTCAATACCCACACTGGGAGTGGGGACGGGTCTGTAACACTACAAAACCATTCTATACCACACTGGGAGTGGGGACGGTCTGTAACACTACAGGAGCATTCTATACCCACACTGGGAGTGGGGACAGGTCTGTAACACTACAAAACCATTCTATACCCACACTGGGAGTGGAGGCGGGTCTGTAACACTACAGGAGCATTCTATACCCACACTGCGAGTGGGGACGGGTCTGTAACACTACATGACCATTCTATACTCAGACTGATAGTGGGGACGGGTCTGTAACACTGCAAAATCATTCTATACCCACACTGGGAGTTGGGGCGGGTCTGTAACACTACAAAACCATTCTATACCCACCCTGAGAGTGTGGGCGGGTCTGTAACACTACAAAACCATTCTACACCCACACTGGGAGTGGGGACAGGTCTGTAGCACTACAAAACCATTCTATACCCACACTGGGAGTGGAGGCGGGGTCTGTAACACTACAAAACCATTCTATACCCACACTGGGAGTGGAGGCGGGTCTGTTACACTAGAAAACCATTCTATACCTACACTGGGAGTGGGGAAGTGTCTGTAAATCTACAGGACCATTCTATACCCACACTGGGTGTGGGGACGGGTCTGTAACACTACAAAACCATTCTCTTCCCAGACTGATAGTGGGGACGGGTCTGTAACACTACGGGACCATTTATACCCACACTGGGAGTGGGGACGGGTCTGTAACACTACAAAACCATTCTAAACCCACACTGGGAGTGGGGACGGGTCTGTAACACTACAGGACCATTCTAAACCCACACTGGGACTGGGGAAGGGTCTGTAACACTACAAAACCATTCTATACCCACACTGGGAGTGGAGGCGGGTCTGTAACACTACAAAACCATTCTATACCCACACTGGGAGTGGGGACGGGTCTGTAACACTACAGGACCATTCTATCCCCACACTGGGAGTGGAGACGGGTCTGTAACACTACAAAAGCATTCTATACACACAGTGGGAGTGGGGACGGGTCTGTAACACTACAGGACCACTGTAAATCCACACTGGGAGTGGGGCGGGTCTGTAACACTACAAAACCATTCTATACCCACACTGGGAGTGGGGACGGGTCTGTAACACTATAGGACCATTCTAAACCCACACTGGGAGTGGGGACGGGTCTGTAACACTACAGGACCATTCTATACCCACACTGGGAGTGGAGGCGGGGTCTGTAACACTACAAAACCATTCTATACCCACACTGGGAATGGAGGCGGGTCTGTTACACTAGAAAACCATTCAATACCTACACTGGGAGTGGGGATGTGTCTGTAAATCTACAGGACCATTCTATACCCACACTGGGTGTGGGGACGGGTCTGTAACACTACAAAACCATTCTATACCCACACTGGGAGTGGAGGCGGGTCTGTAACAATACAAAACCATTCTATACCCACACTGGGAGTAGGGACGGGTCTGTAACACTACAGGACCATTCTAAACCCACACTGGGAGTGGGGAAGGGTCTGTAACACTACAAAACCATTCTATATCCACACTGGGAGTGGGGACGGGTCTGTAACACTACAAAAACATTCTATACCCAGAGTGGGAGTGGGGACGGGTCTGTAACACTACAGGACCATTCTAAACCCACACTGGGAGTGGGGGCGGGTCTGTAACACTACAGGACCATTCTATACCCACACTGGGAGTGGAGACGGGTCGGTAACACTACAAAAGCATTCTATACACATACTGGGAGAGGGGACGGGTCTGTAACACTACAGGAACATTCTAAACCCACACTGGGAGTGGGGTGGGTCTGTAACACTACAAAACCATTCTATACCCACACTGGGAGTGGGGACAGTATGTAACACTACAGGAGCATTCTATACCCACACTGGGAGTGGGGACGTGTCTGTAACACTACAGGACCATTCTATACCCACACTGGGAGTGGGGACGGGTCTGTAACACTACAGGACAATTCTATACCTACACTGGGAGTGGGGACATGTCTGTAACACCACAGGACCATTCTATACCCACACTGGGAGTGGGGACGGGTCTGTAACACTACAAAACCATTCTATACCCACACTGGGAGTGGGGACGGGTCTGTAACACTATAGGACCATTCTAAACCCACACTGGGACTGGGGACGGGTCTGTAACACTACAAAACCATTCTATACCCACACTGGGAGTGGAGGCGGGGTCTGTAACACTACAAAACCATTCTATACCCACACTGGGAGTGGAGGCGGGTCTGTTACACTAGAAAACCATTCTATACCTACACTGGGAGTGGGGATGTGTCTGTAAATCTACAGGACCATTCTATACCCACACTGGGTGTGGGGACAAGTCTGTAACACTACAAAACCATTCTCTTCCCAGACTGATAGTGGGGACGGGTCTGTAACACAACGGGACCATTTATACCCACACTGGGAGTGGGGACGGGTCTGTAACACTACAAAACCATTCTAAACCCACACTGGGAGTGGGGACGGGTCTGTAACACTACAGGACCATTCTAAACCCACACTGGGACTGGGGAAGGGTCCGTAACACTACAAAACCATTCTATACCCACACTGGGAGTGGAGGCGGGTCTGTAACACTACAAAACCATTCTATACCCACACTGGGAGTGGGGACGGGTCTGTAACACTACAGGACCATGTTAAACCCACACTGGGAGTGGGGATGGGTCTGTAACACTACAAAACCATTCTATAGCCACACTGGGAGTTGGGACGGGTCTGTAACACTACAAAAACATTCTATACCCACACTGGGAGTGGGGACGGGTCTGTAACACTACAAAACCATTCTATACACACACTGGGAGTGGGGACGGGTCTGTAACAATACAGGACCATTCTAAACCCACACTGGGACTGGGGACGGGTCTGTAACACTACAGGACCATTCTAAACCCACACTGGGATTGGGACGGGTCTGTAACACTACAAAACCATTCTATACCCACACTGGGAGTGGGGACGGGTCTGTAACACTACAAAACCATTCTATACCCACACTGGGAGTGGGGACGGGTCTGTAACACTACAAAACCATTCTATACCACACTGGGAGTGGGGACGGTCTGTAACACTACAGGAGCATTCTATACCCACACTGGGAGTGGGGACAGGTCTGTAACACTACAAAACCATTCTATACCCACACTGGGAGTGGAGGCGGGTCTGTAACACTACAGGAGCATTCTATACCCACACTGGGAGTGGAGACGGGTCTGTAACACTACAAAAGCATTCTATACACACACTGGGAGTGGGGACGGGTCTGTAACACTACAGGACCACTGTAAATCCACACTGGGAGTGGGGCGTGTCTGTAACACTACAAAACCATTCTATACCCACACTGGGAGTGGGGACGGGTCTGTAACACTATAGGACCATTCTAAACCCACACTGGGACTGGGGACGGGTCTGTAACACTACAAAACCTTTCTATACCCACACTGGGAGTGGAGGCGGGGTCTGTAACACTACAAAACCATTCTATACCCACACTGGGAGTGGAGGCGGGTCTGTTACACTAGAAAACCATTCTATACCTACACTGGGAGTGGGGATGTGTCTGTAAATCTACAGGACCATTCTATACCCACACTGGGTGTGGGGACGGGTCTGTAACACTACAAAACCATTCTATACCCACACTGGGAGTGGAGGCGGGTCTGTAACAATACAAAACCATTCTATACCCACACTGGGAGTAGGGACGGGTCTGTAACACTACAGGACCATTCTAAACCCACACTGGCAGTCGGGAAGGGTCTGTAACACTACAAAACCATTCTATACCCACACTGGGAGTGGGGACGGGTCTGTAACACTACAGGACCACTGTAAATCCACACTGGGAGTGGAGACGGGTCTGTAACACTACAAAAGCATTCTATACACACACTGGGAGTGGGGACGGGTCTGTAACACTACAGGACCACTGTAAATCCACACTGGGAGTGGGGCGGGTCTGTAACACTACAAAACCATTCTATACCCACACTGGGAGTGGGGACGGGTCTGTAACACTATAGGACCATTCTAAACCCACACTGGGAGTGGGGACGGGTCTGTAACACTACAGGACCATTCTATACCCACACTGGGAGTGGAGGCGGGGTCTGTAACACTACAAAACCATTCTATACCCACACTGGGAGTGGAGGCGGGTCTGTTACACTAGAAAACCATTCAATACCTACACTGGGAGTGGGGATGTGTCTGTAAATCTACAGGACCATTCTATACCCACACTGGGTGTGGGGACGGGTCTGTAACACTACAAAACCATTCTATACCCACACTGGGAGTGGAGGCGGGTCTGTAACAATACAAAACCATTCTATACCCACACTGGGAGTAGGGACGGGTCTGTAACACTACAGGACCATTCTAAACCCACACTGGGAGTGGGGAAGGGTCTGTAACACTACAAAACCATTCTATATCCACACTGGGAGTGGGGACGGGTCTGTAACACTACAAAAACATTCTATACCCTGAGTGGGAGTGGGGACGGGTCTGTAACACTACAGGACCATTCTAAACCCACACTGGGAGTGGGGGCGGGTCTGTAACACTACAGGACCATTCTATACCCACACTGGGAGTGGAGACGGGTCGGTAACACTACAAAAGCATTCTATACACATACTGGGAGAGGGGACGGGTCTGTAACACTACAGGAACATTCTAAACCCACACTGGGAGTGGGGACAGTATGTAACACTACAGGAGCATTCTATACCCACACTGGGAGTGGGGACGTGTCTGTAACACTACAGGACCATTCTATACCCACACTGGGAGTGGGGACGGGTCTGTAACACTACAGGACAATTCTATACCTACACTGGGAGTGGGGACATGTCTGTAACACCACAGGACCATTCTATACCCACACTGGGAGTGGGGACGGGTCTGTAACACTACAAAACCATTCTATACCCGCACTGGGAGTGGGGACGGGTCTGTAACACTATAGGACCATTCTAAACCCACACTGGGACTGGGGACGGGTCTGTAACACTACAAAACCATTCTATACCCACACTGGGAGTGGAGGCGGGGTCTGTAACACTACAAAACCATTCTATACCCACACTGGGAGTGGAGGCGGGTCTGTTACACTAGAAAACCATTCTATACCTACACTGGGAGTGGGGATGTGTCTGTAAATCTACAGGACCATTCTATACCCACACTGGGTGTGGGGACAAGTCTGTAACACTACAAAACCATTCTCTTCCCAGACTGATAGTGGGGACGGGTCTGTAACACTACGGGACCATTTATACCCACACTGGGAGTGGGGACGGGTCTGTAACACTACAAAACCATTCTAAACCCACACTGGGAGTGGGGACGGGTCTGTAACACTACAGGACCATTCTAAACCCACACTGGGACTGGGGAAGGGTCCGTAACACTACAAAACCATTCTATACCCACACTGGGAGTGGAGGCGGGTCTGTAACACTACAAAACCATTCTATACCCACACTGGGAGTGGGGACGGGTCTGTAACACTACAGGACCATGTTAAACCCACACTGGGAGTGGGGATGGGTCTGTAACACTACAAAACCATTCTATAGCCACACTGGGAGTTGGGACGGGTCTGTAACACTACAAAAACATTCTATACCCACACTGGGAGTGGGGACGGGTCTGTAACACTACAAAACCATTCTATACACACACTGGGAGTGGGGACGGGTCTGTAACAATACAGGACCATTCTAAACCCACACTGGGAGTGGGGACGGGTCTGTAACACTACAAAACCATTCTATACCACACTGGGAGTGGGGACGGTCTGTAACACTACAGGAGCATTCTATACCCACACTGGGAGTGGGGACAGGTCTGTAACACTACAAAACCATTCTATACCCACACTGGGAGTGGAGGCGGGTCTGTAACACTACAGGAGCATTCTATACCCACACTGCGAGTGGGGACGGGTCTGTAACACTACATGACCATTCTATACTCAGACTGATAGTGGGGACGGGTCTGTAACACTGCAAAATCATTCTATACCCACACTGGGAGTTGGGGCGGGTCTGTAACACTACAAAACCATTCTATACCCACCCTGAGAGTGTGGGCGGGTCTGTAACACTACAAAACCATTCTACACCCACACTGGGAGTGGGGACAGGTCTGTAGCACTACAAAACCATTCTATACCCACACTGGGAGTGGAGGCGGGGTCTGTAACACTACAAAACCATTCTATACCCACACTGGGAGTGGAGGCGGGTCTGTTACACTAGAAAACCATTCTATACCTACACTGGGAGTGGGGAAGTGTCTGTAAATCTACAGGACCATTCTATACCCACACTGGGTGTGGGGACGGGTCTGTAACACTACAAAACCATTCTCTTCCCAGACTGATAGTGGGGACGGGTCTGTAACACTACGGGACCATTTATACCCACACTGGGAGTGGGGACGGGTCTGTAACACTACAAAACCATTCTAAACCCACACTGGGAGTGGGGACGGGTCTGTAACACTACAGGACCATTCTAAACCCACACTGGGACTGGGGAAGGGTCTGTAACACTACAAAACCATTCTATACCCACACTGGGAGTGGAGGCGGGTCTGTAACACTACAAAACCATTCTATACCCACACTGGGAGTGGGGACGGGTCTGTAACACTACAGGACCATTCTATCCCCACACTGGGAGTGGAGACGGGTCTGTAACACTACAAAAGCATTCTATACACACAGTGGGAGTGGGGACGGGTCTGTAACACTACAGGACCACTGTAAATCCACACTGGGAGTGGGGCGGGTCTGTAACACTACAAAACCATTCTATACCCACACTGGGAGTGGGGACGGGTCTGTAACACTATAGGACCATTCTAAACCCACACTGGGAGTGGGGACGGGTCTGTAACACTACAGGACCATTCTATACCCACACTGGGAGTGGAGGCGGGGTCTGTAACACTACAAAACCATTCTATACCCACACTGGGAATGGAGGCGGGTCTGTTACACTAGAAAACCATTCAATACCTACACTGGGAGTGGGGATGTGTCTGTAAATCTACAGGACCATTCTATACCCACACTGGGTGTGGGGACGGGTCTGTAACACTACAAAACCATTCTATACCCACACTGGGAGTGGAGGCGGGTCTGTAACAATACAAAACCATTCTATATCCACACTGGGAGTGGGGACGGGTCTGTAACACTACAAAAACATTCTATACCCAGAGTGGGAGTGGGGACGGGTCTGTAACACTACAGGACCATTCTAAACCCACACTGGGAGTGGGGGCGGGTCTGTAACACTACAGGACCATTCTATACCCACACTGGGAGTGGAGACGGGTCGGTAACACTACAAAAGCATTCTATACACATACTGGGAGAGGGGACGGGTCTGTAACACTACAGGAACATTCTAAACCCACACTGGGAGTGGGGTGGGTCTGTAACACTACAAAACCATTCTATACCCACACTGGGAGTGGGGACAGTATGTAACACTACAGGAGCATTCTATACCCACACTGGGAGTGGGGACGGGTCTGTAACACTACAGGACCACTGTAAATCCACACTGGGAGTGGGGCGGGTCTGTAACACTACAAAACCATTCTATACCCACACTGGGAGTGGGGACGGGTCTGTAACACTATAGGACCATTCTAAACCCACACTGGGAGTGGGGACGGGTCTGTAACACTACAGGACCATTCTATACCCACACTGGGAGTGGAGGCGGGGTCTGTAACACTACAAAACCATTCTATACCCACACTGGGAGTGGAGGCGGGTCTGTTACACTAGAAAACCATTCAATACCTACACTGGGAGTGGGGATGTGTCTGTAAATCTACAGGACCATTCTATACCCACACTGGGTGTGGGGACGGGTCTGTAACACTACAAAACCATTCTATACCCACACTGGGAGTGGAGGCGGGTCTGTAACAATACAAAACCATTCTATACCCACACTGGGAGTAGGGACGGGTCTGTAACACTACAGGACCATTCTAAACCCACACTGGGAGTGGGGAAGGGTCTGTAACACTACAAAACCATTCTATATCCACACTGGGAGTGGGGACGGGTCTGTAACACTACAAAAACATTCTATACCCAGAGTGGGAGTGGGGACGGGTCTGTAACACTACAGGACCATTCTAAACCCACACTGGGAGTGGGGGCGGGTCTGTAACACTACAGGACCATTCTATACCCACACTGGGAGTGGAGACGGGTCGGTAACACTACAAAAGCATTCTATACACATACTGGGAGAGGGGACGGGTCTGTAACACTACAGGAACATTCTAAACCCACACTGGGAGTGGGGACAGTATGTAACACTACAGGAGCATTCTATACCCACACTGGGAGTGGGGACGTGTCTGTAACACTACAGGACCATTCTATACCCACACTGGGAGTGGGGACGGGTCTGTAACACTACAGGACAATTCTATACCTACACTGGGAGTGGGGACATGTCTGTAACACCACAGGACCATTCTATACCCACACTGGGAGTGGGGACGGGTCTGTAACACTACAAAACCATTCTATACCCACACTGGGAGTGGGGACGGGTCTGTAACACTATAGGACCATTCTAAACCCACACTGGGACTGGGGACGGGTCTGTAACACTACAAAACCATTCTATACCCACACTGGGAGTGGAGGCGGGGTCTGTAACACTACAAAACCATTCTATACCCACACTGGGAGTGGAGGCGGGTCTGTTACACTAGAAAACCATTCTATACCTACACTGGGAGTGGGGATGTGTCTGTAAATCTACAGGACCATTCTATACCCACACTGGGTGTGGGGACAAGTCTGTAACACTACAAAACCATTCTCTTCCCAGACTGATAGTGGGGACGGGTCTGTAACACTACGGGACCATTTATACCCACACTGGGAGTGGGGACGGGTCTGTAACACTACAAAACCATTCTAAACCCACACTGGGAGTGGGGACGGGTCTGTAACACTACAGGACCATTCTAAACCCACACTGGGACTGGGGAAGGGTCCGTAACACTACAAAACCATTCTATACCCACACTGGGAGTGGAGGCGGGTCTGTAACACTACAAAACCATTCTATACCCACACTGGGAGTGGGGACGGGTCTGTAACACTACAGGACCATGTTAAACCCACACTGGGAGTGGGGATGGGTCTGTAACACTACAAAACCATTCTATAGCCACACTGGGAGTTGGGACGGGTCTGTAACACTACAAAAACATTCTATACCCACACTGGGAGTGGGGACGGGTCTGTAACACTACAAAACCATTCTATACACACACTGGGAGTGGGGACGGGTCTGTAACAATACAGGACCATTCTAAACCCACACTGGGACTGGGGACGGGTCTGTAACACTACAGGACCATTCTAAACCCACACTGGGATTGGGACGGGTCTGTAACACTACAAAACCATTCTATACCCACACTGTGAGTGGGGACGGGTCTGTAACACTACAAAACCATTCTATACCCACACTGGGAGTGGGGACGGGTCTGTAACACTACAAAACCATTCTATACCACACTGGGAGTGGGGACGGTCTGTAACACTACAGGAGCATTCTATACCCACACTGGGAGTGGGGACAGGTCTGTAACACTACAAAACCATTCTATACCCACACTGGGAGTGGAGGCGGGTCTGTAACACTACAGGAGCATTCTATACCCACACTGGGAGTGGAGACGGGTCTGTAACACTACAAAAGCATTCTATACACACACTGGGAGTGGGGACGGGTCTGTAACACTACAGGACCACTGTAAATCCACACTGGGAGTGGGGCGTGTCTGTAACACTACAAAACCATTCTATACCCACACTGGGAGTGGGGACGGGTCTGTAACACTATAGGACCATTCTAAACCCACACTGGGACTGGGGACGGGTCTGTAACACTACAAAACCTTTCTATACCCACACTGGGAGTGGAGGCGGGGTCTGTAACACTACAAAACCATTCTATACCCACACTGGGAGTGGAGGCGGGTCTGTTACACTAGAAAACCATTCTATACCTACACTGGGAGTGGGGATGTGTCTGTAAATCTACAGGACCATTCTATACCCACACTGGGTGTGGGGACGGGTCTGTAACACTACAAAACCATTCTATACCCACACTGGGAGTGGAGGCGGGTCTGTAACAATACAAAACCATTCTATACCCACACTGGGAGTAGGGACGGGTCTGTAACACTACAGGACCATTCTAAACCCACACTGGCAGTCGGGAAGGGTCTGTAACACTACAAAACCATTCTATACCCACACTGGGACTGGGGACGGGTCTGTAACACTACAAAAACATTCTATACCCAGAGTGGGAGTGGGGACGGGTCTGTAACACTACAGGACCATTCTAAACCCACACTGGGAGTGGGGGCGGGTCTGTAACACTACAGGACCATTCTATACCCACACTGGGAGTGGAGACGGGTCGGTAACACTACAAAAGCATTCTATACACATACTGGGAGAGGGGACGGGTCTGTAACACTACAGGAACATTCTAAACCCACACTGGGAGTGGGGACAGTATGTAACACTACAGGAGCATTCTATACCCACACTGGGAGTGGGGACGTGTCTGTAACACTACAGGACCATTCTATACCCACACTGGGAGTGGGGACGGGTCTGTAACACTACAGGACAATTCTATACCTACACTGGGAGTGGGGACATGTCTGTAACACCACAGGACCATTCTATACCCACACTGGGAGTGGGGACGGGTCTGTAACACTACAAAACCATTCTATACCCACACTGGGAGTGGGGACGGGTCTGTAACACTATAGGACCATTCTAAACCCACACTGGGACTGGGGACGGGTCTGTAACACTACAAAACCATTCTATACCCACACTGGGAGTGGAGGCGGGGTCTGTAACACTACAAAACCATTCTATACCCACACTGGGAGTGGAGGCGGGTCTGTTACACTAGAAAACCATTCTATACCTACACTGGGAGTGGGGATGTGTCTGTAAATCTACAGGACCATTCTATACCCACACTGGGTGTGGGGACAAGTCTGTAACACTACAAAACCATTCTCTTCCCAGACTGATAGTGGGGACGGGTCTGTAACACTACGGGACCATTTATACCCACACTGGGAGTGGGGACGGGTCTGTAACACTACAAAACCATTCTAAACCCACACTGGGAGTGGGGACGGGTCTGTAACACTACAGGACCATTCTAAACCCACACTGGGACTGGGGAAGGGTCCGTAACACTACAAAACCATTCTATACCCACACTGGGAGTGGAGGCGGGTCTGTAACACTACAAAACCATTCTATACCCACACTGGGAGTGGGGACGGGTCTGTAACACTACAGGACCATGTTAAACCCACACTGGGAGTGGGGATGGGTCTGTAACACTACAAAACCATTCTATAGCCACACTGGGAGTTGGGACGGGTCTGTAACACTACAAAAACATTCTATACCCACACTGGGAGTGGGGACGGGTCTGTAACACTACAAAACCATTCTATACACACACTGGGAGTGGGGACGGGTCTGTAACAATACAGGACCATTCTAAACCCACACTGGGACTGGGGACGGGTCTGTAACACTACAGGACCATTCTAAACCCACACTGGGATTGGGACGGGTCTGTAACACTACAAAACCATTCTATACCCACACTGTGAGTGGGGACGGGTCTGTAACACTACAAAACCATTCTATACCCACACTGGGAGTGGGGACGGGTCTGTAACACTACAAAACCATTCTATACCACACTGGGAGTGGGGACGGTCTGTAACACTACAGGAGCATTCTATACCCACACTGGGAGTGGGGACAGGTCTGTAACACTACAAAACCATTCTATACCCACACTGGGAGTGGAGGCGGGTCTGTAACACTACAGGAGCATTCTATACCCACACTGGGAGTGGAGACGGGTCTGTAACACTACAAAAGCATTCTATACACACACTGGGAGTGGGGACGGGTCTGTAACACTACAGGACCACTGTAAATCCACACTGGGAGTGGGGCGTGTCTGTAACACTACAAAACCATTCTATACCCACACTGGGAGTGGGGACGGGTCTGTAACACTATAGGACCATTCTAAACCCACACTGGGACTGGGGACGGGTCTGTAACACTACAAAACCTTTCTATACCCACACTGGGAGTGGAGGCGGGGTCTGTAACACTACAAAACCATTCTATACCCACACTGGGAGTGGAGGCGGGTCTGTTACACTAGAAAACCATTCTATACCTACACTGGGAGTGGGGATGTGTCTGTAAATCTACAGGACCATTCTATACCCACACTGGGTGTGGGGACGGGTCTGTAACACTACAAAACCATTCTATACCCACACTGGGAGTGGAGGCGGGTCTGTAACAATACAAAACCATTCTATACCCACACTGGGAGTAGGGACGGGTCTGTAACACTACAGGACCATTCTAAACCCACACTGGCAGTCGGGAAGGGTCTGTAACACTACAAAACCATTCTATACCCACACTGGGACTGGGGACGGGTCTGTAACACAACAAAAACATTCTATACACCCAGTGGGAGTGGGGACGGGTCTGTAACACTACAGGATCATTCTAAACCCACACTGGGAGTGGGGGCGGGTCTGTAACACTACAGGACCATTCTATACCCACACTGGGAGTGGAGACGGGTCTGTAACACTACAAAAGCATTCTATACACATACTGAGAGTGGGGACGGGTCTGTAACTCTACAGGACCATTCTAAACCCACACTGGCAGTGGGGTGGGTCTGTAACACTACAAAACCATTCTATACCCACACTGGGAGTGGGGACAGTATGTAACACTACAGGAGCATTCTATACCCACACTGGGAGTGGGGACGTGTCTGTAACACTACAGGACCATTCTATACCCACACTGGGAGTGGGGACGGGTCTGTAACACTACAGGACAATTCTATACCTACACTGGGAGTGGGGACATGTCTGTAACACCACAGGACCATTCTATACCCACACTGGGAGTGGGGACGGGTCTGTAACACTACAAAACCATTCTATACCCACACTGGGAGTGGGGACGGGTCTGTAACACTATAGGACCATTCTAAACCCACACTGGGACTGGGGACGGGTCTGTAACACTACAAAACCATTCTATACCCACACTGGGAGTGGAGGCGGGGTCTGTAACACTACAAAACCATTCTATACCCACACTGGGAGTGGAGGCGGGTCTGTTACACTAGAAAACCATTCTATACCTACACTGGGAGTGGGGATGTGTCTGTAAATCTACAGGACCATTCTATACCCACACTGGGTGTGGGGACAAGTCTGTAACACTACAAAACCATTCTCTTCCCAGACTGATAGTGGGGACGGGTCTGTAACACTACGGGACCATTCTAAACCCACACTGGGAGTGGGGACGGGTCTGTAACACTACAAAACCATTCTATACCCACACTGGGAGTGGAGGCGGGTCTGTAACACTACAAAACCATTCTATACACACACTGGGAGTGGGGACGGGTCTGTAACACTACAGGACCATTTTGAACCCACACTGGGAGTGGGGATGGGTCTGTAACACTACAAAACCATTCTATAGCCACACTGGGAGTGGGGACGGGTCTGTAACACTACAAAAACATTCTATACCCACACTGGGAGTGGGGACGGGTCTGTAACACTACAAAACCATTCTATACACACACTGGGAGTGTGGACGGGTCTGTAACAATACAGGACCATTCTAAACCCACACTGGGACTGGGGACGGGTCTGTAACACTACAGGACCATTCTAAACCCACACTGGGATTGGGACGGGTCTGTAACACTACAAAACCATTCTATACCCACACTGGGAGTGGGGACGGGTCTGTAACACTACAAAACCATTCTATACCCACACTGGGAGTGGGGACGGGTCTGTAACACTACAAAACCATTCTATACCACACTGGGAGTGGGGACGGTCTGTAACACTACAGGAGCATTCTATACCCACACTGGGAGTGGGGACAGGTCTGTAACACTACAAAACCATTCTATACCCACACTGGGAGTGGAGGCGGGTCTGTAACACTACAGGAGCATTCTATACCCACACTGGGAGTGGGGACGGGTCTGTAACACTACATGACCATTCTATACTCAGACTGATAGTGGGGACGGGTCTGTAACACTGCAAAATCATTCTATACCCACACTGGGAGTTGGGACGGGTCTGTAACACTACAAAACCATTCTATACCCACCCTGAGAGTGTGGGCGGGTCTGTAACACTACAAAACCATTCTACACCCACACTGGGAGTGGGGACAGGTCTGTAGCACTACAAAACCATTCTATACCCACACTGGGAGTGGAGGCGGGGTCTGTAACACTACAAAACCATTCTATACCCACACTGGGAGTGGAGGCGGGTCTGTTACACTAGAAAACCATTCTATACCTACACTGGAAGTGGGGAAGTGTCTGTAAATCTACAGGACCATTCTATACCCACACTGGGTGTGGGGACGGGTCTGTAACACTACAAAACCATTCTCTTCCCAGACTGATAGTGGGGACGGGTCTGTAACACTACGGGACCATTTATACCCACACTGGGAGTGGGGACGGGTCTTTAACACTACAAAACCATTCTAAACCCACACTGGGAGTGGGGACGGGTCTGTAACACTACAGGACCATTCTAAACCCACACTGGGACTGGGGAAGGGTCTGTAACACTACAAAACCATTCTATACCCACACTGGGAGTGGAGGCGGGTCTGTAACACTACAAAACCATTCTATACCCACAGTGGGAGTGGGGACGGGTCTGTAACACTATAGGACCATTCTAAACCCACACTGGGACTGGTGACGGGTCTGTAACACTACAAAACCATTCTATACCCACACTGGGAGTGGAGGCGGGGTCTGTAACACTACAAAACCATTCTATACCCACACTGGGAGTGGAGGCGGGTCTGTAACACTACAAAACCATTCTATACCCACACTGGGAGTGGGGACGGGTCTGTAACACTACCGGACCATTTTAAACCCACACTGGGAGTGGGGATGGGTCTGTAACACTACAAAACCATTCTATAGCCACACTGGGAGTGGGGACGGGTCTGTAACACTACAAAACCATTCTATACCCACACTGGGAGTGGGGACGGGTCTGTAACACTACAAAACCATTCTATACACACACTGGGAGTGGGGACGGGTCTGTAACAATACAGGACCATTCTAAACCCACACTGGGACTGGGGACGGGTCTGTAACACTACAGGACCATTCTAAACCCACACTGGGACTGGGACGGGTCTGTAACACTACAAAACCATTCTATACCCACACTGGGAGTGGGGACGGGTCTGTAACACTACAAAACCATTCTATACCCACACTGGGAGTGGGGACGGGTCTGTAACACTACAAAACCATTCTATACCACACTGGGAGTGGGGACGGTCTGTAACACTACAGGAGCATTCTATACCCACACTGGGAGTGGGGACAGGTCTGTAACACTACATGGCCATTCTATACTCAGACTGATAGTGGGGACGGGTCTGTAACACTGCAAAATCATTCTATACCCACACTGGGAGTTGGGACGGGTCTGTAACACTACAAAACCATTCTATACCCACCCTGAGAGTGTGGGCGGGTCTGTAACACTACAAAACCATTCTACACCCACACTGGGAGTGGGGACAGGTCTGTAGCACTACAAAACCATTCTATATCCACACTGGGAGTGGGGACGGGTCTGTAACACTACAGGATCATTCTAAACCCACAGTGGGACTCGGGATGGGTCTGTAACACTACAAAACCATTCTATACACGCACTGGGAGAGGGGATGGGTCTGTAACACTACAGGACCTTTCTAAACCCACACTGGGACTGGGGACGGTTCTGTAACACTACAAAACCATTCTATACCCACACTGGGAGTGGCGTCGGGTCTGTAACACTACAGGACCATTCTAAACCCACACTGGGATTGGGGACGGGTCTGTAACAATACAAAACCATTCTATACCCACACTGGGAGTGGGGACGGGTCTGCAACACTACAGGACCATTCTAAACCCACACTGGGACTGGGGACGGGTCTGTAACACTACAAAACCATTCTATACCCACCCTGAGAGTGTGGGCGGGTCTGTAACACTACAAAACAATTCTATACCCACATTGTGAGTGGGGAAGGGTCTGTAACACTACAGGACCATTCTAAACCCACACTGCGACTGGGGACAGGTCTGTAACACTACAAAACCATTCTATACCCACACTGGGAGTGGGGACGGGTCTGTAACAATACAAAACCATTCCATATCCACACTGGGACTGGAGGCGGGTCTGTAACACTACAAAACCATTCTTTACCCACACTGGGAGTGGGGATGTGTCTGTAAATCTACAGGACCATTCTATACCCACACTGGGTGTGGGGACGGGTCTGTAACACTACAAAACCATTCTATACCCACACTGGGAGTGGAGGCGGGTCTGTAACAATACAAAACCATTCTATACCCACACTGGGAGTAGGGACGGGTCTGTAACACTACAGGACCATTCTAAACCCACACTGGCAGTGGGGAAGGGTCTGTAACACTACAAAACCATTCTATACCCACACTGGGAGTGGGGACGGGTCTGTAACACTACAAAAACATTCTATACCCACAGTGGGAGTGGGGACGGGTCTGTAACACTACAGGATCATTCTAAACCCACACTGGGAGTGGGGGCGGGTCTGTAACACTACAGGACCATTCTATACCCACACTGGGAGTGGAGACGGGTCTGTAACACTACAAAAGCATTCTATACACATACTGGGAGTGGGGACGGGTCTGTAACACTACAGGACCATTCTAAACCCACACTGGCAGTGGGGTGGGTCTGTAACACTACAAAACCATTCTATACCTACACTGGGAGTGGGGACAGTATGTAACACTACAGGAGCATTCTATACCCACACTGGGAGTGGGGACGTGTCTGTAACACTACAGGACCATTCTATACCCACACTGGGAGTGGGGACGGGTCTGTAACACTACAGGACAATTCTATACCTACACTGGGAGTGGGGACATGTCTGTAACACCACAGGACCATTCTATACCCACACTGGGAGTGGGGACGGGTCTGTAACACTACAAAACCATTCTATACCCACACAGGGAGTGTGGACGGGTCTGTAACACTATAGGACCATTCTAAACCCACACTGGGACTGGGGACGGGTCTGTAACACTACAAAACCATTCTATACCCACACTGGGAGTGGAGGCGGGGTCTGTAACACTACAAAACCATTCTATACCCACACTGGGAGTGGAGGCGGGTCTGTTACACTAGAAAACCATTCTATACCTACACTGGGAGTGGGGATGTGTCTGTAAATCTACAGGACCATTCTATACCCACACTGGGTGTGGGGACAAGTCTGTAACACTACAAAACCATTCTCTTCCCAGACTGATAGTGGGGACGGGTCTGTAACACTACGGGACCATTCTAAACCCACACTGGGAGTGGGGACGGGTCTGTAACACTACAGGACCATTCTAAACCCACACTGGGATTGGGGAAGGGTCTGTAACACTACAAAACCATTCTATACCCACACTGGGAGTGGAGGCGGGTCTGTAACACTACAAAACCATTCTATACACACACTGGGAGTGGGGACGGGTCTGTAACACTACAGGACCATTTTAAACCCACACTGGGAGTGGGGATGGGTCTGTAACACTACAAAACCATTCTATAGCCACACTGGGAGTGGGGACGGGTCTGTAACACTACAAAAACATTCTATACCCACACTGGGAGTGGGGACGGGTCTGTAACACTACAAAACCATTCTATACACACACTGGGAGTGGGGACGGGTCTGTAACAATACAGGACCATTCTAAACCCACACTGGGACTGGGGACGGGTCTGTAACACTACAGGACCATTCTAAACCCACACTGGGATTGGGACGGGTCTGTAACACTACAAAACCATTCTATACCCACACTGGGAGTGGGGACGGGTCTGTAACACTACAAAACCATTCTATACCCACACTGGGAGTGGGGACGGGTCTGTAACACTACAAAACCATTCTATACCACACTGGGAGTGGGGACGGTCTGTAACACTACAGGAGCATTCTATACCCACACTGGGAGTGGGGACAGGTCTGTAACACTACAAAACCATTCTATACCCACACTGGGAGTGGAGGCGGGTCTGTAACACTACAGGAGCATTCTATACCCACACTGGGAGTGGGGACGGGTCTGTAACACTACATGACCATTCTATACTCAGACTGATAGTGGGGACGGGTCTGTAACACTGCAAAATCATTCTATACCCACACTGGGAGTTGGGACGGGTCTGTAACACTACAAAACCATTCTATACCCACCCTGAGAGTGTGGGCGGGTATGTAACACTACAAAACCATTCTACACCCACACTTGTAGTGGGGACAGGTCTGTAGCACTACAAAACCATTCTATACCCACACTGGGAGTGGAGGCGGGGTCTGTAACACTACAAAACCATTCTATACCCACACTGGGAGTGGAGGCGGGTCTGTTACACTAGAAAACCATTCTATACCTACACTGGGAGGGGGGAAGTGTCTGTAAATCTACAGGACCATTCTATACCCACACTGGGTGTGGGGACGGGTCTGTAACACTACAAAACCATTCTCTTCCCAGACTGATGGTGGGGACGGGTCTGTAACACTACGGGACCATTTATACCCACACTGGGAGTGGGGACGGGTCTTTAACACTACAAAACCATTCTAAACCCACACTGGGAGTGGGGACGGGTCTGTAACACTACAGGACCATTCTAAACCCACACTGGGACTGGGGAAGGGTCTGTAACACTACAAAACCATTCTATACCCACACTGGGAGTGGAGGCGGGTCTGTAACACTACAAAACCATTCTATACCCACACTGGGAGTGGGGACGGGTCTGTAACACTATAGGACCATTCTAAACCCACACTGGGACTGGTGACGGGTCTGTAACACTACAAAACCATTCTATACCCACACTGGGAGTGGAGGCGGGGTCTGTAACACTACAAAACCATTCTATACCCACACTGGGAGTGGAGGCGGGTCTGTTACACTAGAAAACCATTCTATTCCTACACTGGGAGTGGGGATGTGTCTGTAAATCTACAGGACCATTCTATACCCACACTGGGTGTGGGGACGGGTCTGTAACACTACAAAACCATTCTCTTCCCAGACTGATAGTGGGGACGGGTCTGTAACACTACGGGACCATTTATATCCACACTGGGACTGGGGAAGGGTCTGTAACACTACAGGACCATTCTAAACACACACTGGGACTGGGGAAGGGTCTGTAACACTACAAAACCATTCTATACCCACACTGGGAGTGGAGGCGGGTCTGTAACACTACAAAACCATTCTATACCCACACTGGGAGTGGGGACGGGTCTGTAACACTACAGGACCATTTTAAACCCACACTGGGAGTGGGGATGGGTCTGTAACACTACAAAACCATTCTATAGCCACACTGGGAGTGGGGACGGGTCTGTAACACTACAAAACCATTCTATACCCACACTGGGAGTGGGGACGGGTCTGTAACACTACAAAACCATTCTATACACACACTGGGAGTGGGGACGGGTCTGTAACAATACAGGACCATTCTAAACCCACACTGGGACTGGGGACGGGTCTGTAACACTACAGGACCATTCTAAACCCACACTGGGACTGGGACGGGTCTGTAACACTACAAAACCATTCTATACCCACACTGGGAGTGGGGACGGGTCTGTAACACTACAAAACCATTCTATACCCACACTGGGAGTGGGGACGGGTCTGTAACACTACAAAACCATTCTATACCACACTGGGAGTGGGGACGGTCTGTAACACTACAGGAGCATTCTATACCCACACTGGGAGTGGGGACAGGTCTGTAACACTACATGGCCATTCTATACTCAGACTGATAGTGGGGACGGGTCTGTAACACTGCAAAATCATTCTATACCCACACTGGGAGTTGGGACGGGTCTGTAACACTACAAAACCATTCTATACCCACCCTGAGAGTGTGGGCGGGTCTGTAACACTACAAAACCATTCTACACCCACACTGGGAGTGGGGACAGGTCTGTAGCACTACAAAACCATTCTATATCCACACTGGGAGTGGGGACGGGTCTGTAACACTACAGGACCATTCTAAACCCACACTGGGACTGGGGACATGTCTGTAACACTACAAAACCATTCTATACCCACACTGGGAGTGGGGACGGGTCTGTAACACTACAGGATCATTCTAAACCCACAGTGGGACTCGGGATGGGTCTGTAACACTACAAAACCATTCTATACACGCTCTGGGAGAGGGGATGGGTCTGTAACACTACAGGACCTTTCTTAACCCACACTGGGACTGGGGACGGTTCTGTAACACTACAAAACCATTCTATACCCACACTGGGAGTGGGGTCGGGTCTGTAACACTACAGGACCATTCTAAACCCACACTGGGATTGGGGACGGGTCTGTAACAATACAAAACCATTCTATACCCACACTGGGAGTGGGGACGGGTCTGCAACACTACAGGACCATTCTAAACCCACACTGGGACTGGGGACGGGTCTGTAACACTACAAAACCATTCTATACCCACCCTGAGAGTGTGGGCGGGTCTGTAACACTACAAAACAATTCTATACCCACATTGTGAGTGGGGAAGGGTCTGTAACACTACAGGACCATTCTAAACCCACACTGCGACTGGGGACAGGTCAGTAACACTACAAAACCATTCTATACCCACACTGGGAGTGGGGACGGGTCTGTAACACTACAAAACCATTCCGTATCCACACTGGGACTGGAGGCGGGTCTGTAACACTACAAAACCATTCTATACCCACACTGGGAGTGGGGATGGGTCTGTAACACTACGGGACTATTCTATACCCACACTGGGAGCGGGGACGGGTCTGTAACACTACAGGACCATTCTAAACCCACACTGCGACCGGGGACAGTTCTGTAACAATACAAAACCATTCTATACCCACACTGGGAGTGGGGACGGG
This sequence comes from Hemitrygon akajei, assembly GCF_048418815.1. Classification (NCBI taxonomy): domain Eukaryota; kingdom Metazoa; phylum Chordata; class Chondrichthyes; order Myliobatiformes; family Dasyatidae; genus Hemitrygon; species Hemitrygon akajei. The sequence goes on from NC_133132.1 coordinate 98,905,892, forward strand.
TCTGTAACACTACAAAACCATTCCATACCCACACTGGGAGTGGAGGCGGGTCTTTAACACTACAAAATCATTCTATACCCACACTGGGAGAGGGGAGGGGGTGTAACACTACAGGACCTTTCTATACCCACACTGGGAGTGGGGACGGGTCTGTAACACTACAAAACCATTCTATACCCACACTGGGAGTGGAGGCGGGTCTGTAACACTACAAAACCATTCTATACCCACACTGGGAGTAGGGACGGGACTGTAACACTACAGGACCATTCTAAACCCACACTGGGAGTGGGGATGGGTCTGTAACACTACAAAACCATTCTTTACCCACACTGGGAGTGGGGACGGGTCTGTAACACTACAAAAACATTCTATACCCACACTGGGAGTGGGGACGGGTCTGTAACACTACAGGACCATTCTAAACCCACACTGGGAGTGGGGGCGGGTCTGTAACACTACAGGACCATTCTATACCCACACTGGGAGTGGAGACGGGTCTGTAACACTACAAAAGTATTCTATACACATACTGGGAGTGGGGACGGGTCTGTAACACTACAGGACCATTTTAAACCCACACTGGGAGTGGGGTGGGTCTGTAACACTACAAAACCATTCTATACCCACACTGGGAGTGGGGACAGTCTGTAACACTACAGGAGCATTCTATACCCACACTGGGAGTGGAGACGGGTCTGTAACACTACAAAAGCATTCTATACACATACTGGGAGTGGGGACTGGTCTGTAACACTACAGGACCATTCTAAACCCACACTGGGAGTGGGGTGGGTCTGTAACACTACAAAACCATTCTATACCCACACTGGGAGTGGGGACGTGTCTGTAACACTACAGGACCATTCTATACCCACACTGGGAGTGGGGACGGGTCTGTAACACTACAGGACAATTCTATACCTACACTGGGAGTGGGGACATGTCTGTAACACCACAGGACCATTCTATACCCACACTGGGAGTGGGGACGGGTCTGTAACACTATAGGACCATTCTAAACCCACACTGGGACTGGGGACTGGTCTGTAACACTACAGGACCATTCTAAACCCACACTGGGACTGGGACGGGTCTGTAACACTACAAAACCATTCTATACCCACACTGGGAGTGGGGACGGGTCTGTAACACTACAAAACCATTCTATACCCACACTGGGAGTGGGGACGGGTCTGTAACACTGCAAAACCATTCTATACCACACTGGGAGTGGGGACGGTCTGTAACACTATAGGACCATTCTAAACCCACACTGGGACTGGGGACGGGTCTGTAACACTACAAAACCATTCTATACCCACACTGGGAGTGGAGGCGGGGTCTGTAACACTACAAAACCATTCTATACCCACACTGGGAGTGGCGGCGGGTCTGTTACACTAGAAAACCATTCTATACCTACACTGGGAGTGGGGATGTGTCTGTAAATCTACAGGACCATTCTATACTCACACTGGGTGTGGGGACGGGTCTGTAACACTACAAAACCATTCTATACCCACACTGGGAGTGGGGACGGGTCTGTAACACTACAGGACCATTCTAAACCCACACTGGGATTGGGGACGGGTCTGTAACAATACAAAACCATTCTATACCCACACTGGGAGTGGGGACGGGTCTGTAACACTACAGGACCATTCTAAACCCACACTGGGACTGGGGACGGGTCTGTAACACTACAAAACCATTCTATACCCACCCTGAGAGTGTGGGCGGGTCTGTAACACTACAAAACAATTCTATACCCACATTGTGAGTGGGGAAGGGTCTGTAACACTACAGGACCATTCTAAACCCACACTGCGACTGGGGACAGGTCTGTAACACTACAAAACCATTCTATACCCACACTGGGAGTGGGGACGGGTCTGTAACACTACAAAACCATTCCATATCCACACTGGGACTGGAGGCGGGTCTGTAACACTACAAAACCATTCTATACCCACACTCGGAGTGGGGATGGGTCTGTAACACTACGGGACTATTCTATACCCACACTGGGAGTGGGGACGGGTCTGTAACACTACAGGACCATTCTAAACCCACACTGCGACCGGGGACAGGTCTGTAACAATACAAAACCATTCTATACCCACACTGGGAGTGGAGGCGGGTCTGTAACACTACAAAAGCATTCTATACACATACTGGGAGTGGGGACGGGTCTGTAACACTACAGGACCATTCTATACCCACACTGGGAGTGGGGTGGGTCTGTAACACTACAAAACTATTCTATACCCACACTGGGAGTGGGGACAGTCTGTAACACTACAGGAGCATTCTATACCCACACTGGGAGTGGGGACGTGTCTGTAACACTACAGGACCATTCTATACCCACACTGGGAGTGGGGACGGGTCTGTAACACTACAGGACAATTCTATACCTACACTGGGAGTGGGGACATGTCTGTAACACCACAGGACCATTCTATACCCACACTGGGAGTGGGGACGGGTCTGTAACACTACAAAACCATTCTATACCCACACTGGGAGTGGGGACGGGTCTGTAACACTATAGGACCATTCTAAACCCACACTGGGACTGGGGACGGGTCTGTAACACTACAAAACCATTCTATACCCACACTGGGAGTGGAGGCGGGGTCTGTAACACTACAAAACCATTCTATACCCACACTGGGAGTGGAGGCGGGTCTGTAACACTAGAAAACCATTCTATACCCACACTGGGAGTGGGGACGGGTCTGTAACACTACAGGACCATTTTAAACCCACACTGGGAGTGGGGATGGGTCTGTAACACTACAAAACCATTCTATAGCCACACTGGGAATGGGGACGGGTCTGTAACACTACAAAAACATTCTATACACACACTGGGAGTGGGGACGGGTCTGTAACACTACAAAACCATTCTATACACACACTGGGAGTGGGGACGGGTCTGTAACAATACAGGACCATTCTAAACCCACACTGGGACTGGGGACGGGTCTGTAACACTACAGGACCATTCTATACCAACACTGGGAGTGGGGACGGGTCTGTAACACTACAAAACCATTCTATACCCACACTGGGAGTGGGGACGGGTCTGTAACACTACAAAACCATTCTATACCACACTGGGAGTGGGGACGGTCTGTAACACTACAGGAGCATTCTATACCCACACTGGGAGTGGGGACAGGTCTGTATCACTACATGACCATTCTATACTCAGACTGATAGTGGGGACGGGTCTGTAACACTGCAAAATCATTCTATACCCACACTGGGAGTTGGGACGGGTCTGTAACACTACAAAACCATTCTATACCCACCCTGAGAGTGTGGGCGGGTCTGTAACACTACAAAACCATTCTACACCCACACTGGGAGTGGGGACAGGTCTGTAGCACTACAAATCCATTCTATACGCACACTGGGAGTAGGGACGGGACTGTAACACTACAGGACCATTCTAAACCCACACTGGGAGTGGGGATGGGTCTGTAACACTACAAAACCATTCTATACCCACACTGGGAGTGGGGACGGGTCTGTAACACTACAAAAACATTCTATACCCACACTGGGAGTGGGGACGGGTCTGTAACCCTACAGGACCATTCTAAACCCACACTGGGAGTGGGGGCGGGTCTGTAACACTACAGGACCATTCTATACCCACACTGGGAGTGGAGACGGGTCTGTAACACTACAAAAGCATTCTATACACATACTGGGAGTGGGGACGGGTCTGTAACACTACAGGACCATTTTAAACCCACACTGGGAGTGGGGTGGGTCTGTAACACTACAAAACCATTCTATACCCACACTGGGAGTGGGGACGGGTCTGTAACACTACAGGACCATTCTAAACCCACACTGGGACTGGGGACGGGTCTGTAACACTACAAAACCATTCTATACCCACCCTGAGAGTGTGGGCGGGTCTGTAACACTACAAAACAATTCTATACCCACATTGTGAGTGGGGAAGGGTCTGTAACACTACAGGACCATTCTAAACCCACACTGCGACTGGGGACAGGTCTGTAACACTACAAAACCATTCTATACCCACACTGGGAGTGGGGACGGGTCTGTAACACTACAAAACCATTCCATATCCACACTGGGACTGGAGGCGGGTCTGTAACACTACAAAACCATTCTATACCCACACTCGGAGTGGGGATGGGTCTGTAACACTACGGGACTATTCTATACCCACACTGGGAGTGGGGACGGGTCTGTAACACTACAGGACCATTCTAAACCCACACTGCGACCGGGGACAGGTCTGTAACAATACAAAACCATTCTATACCCACACTGGGAGTGGAGGCGGGTCTGTAACACTACAAAAGCATTCTATACACATACTGGGAGTGGGGACGGGTCTGTAACACTACAGGACCATTCTATACCCACACTGGGAGTGGGGTGGGTCTGTAACACTACAAAACTATTCTATACCCACACTGGGAGTGGGGACAGTCTGTAACACTACAGGAGCATTCTATACCCACACTGGGAGTGGGGACGTGTCTGTAACACTACAGGACCATTCTATACCCACACTGGGAGTGGGGACGGGTCTGTAACACTACAGGACAATTCTATACCTACACTGGGAGTGGGGACATGTCTGTAACACCACAGGACCATTCTATACCCACACTGGGAGTGGGGACGGGTCTGTAACACTACAAAACCATTCTATACCCACACTGGGAGTGGGGACGGGTCTGTAACACTATAGGACCATTCTAAACCCACACTGGGACTGGGGACGGGTCTGTAACACTACAAAACCATTCTATACCCATACTGGGAGTGGAGGCGGGGTCTGTAACACTACAAAACCATTCTATACCCACACTGGGAGTGGAGGCGGGTCTGTAACACTACAAAAGCATTCTATACACATACTGGGAGTGGGGACGGGTCTGTAACACTACAGGACCATTCTAAACCCACACTGGGAGTGGGGTGGGTCTGTAACACTACAAAACCATTCTATACCCACACTGGGAGTGGGGACGTGTCTGTAACACTACAGGACCATTCTATACCCACACTGGGAGTGGGGACGGGTCTGTAACACTACAGGACAATTCTATACCTACACTGGGAGTGGGGACATGTCTGTAACACCACAGGACCATTCTATACCCACACTGGGAGTGGCGACGGGTCTGTAACACTATAGGACCATTCTAAACCCACACTGGGACTGGGGACGGGTCTGTAACACTACAGGACCATTCTAAACCCACACTGGGACTGGGGACGGTTCTGTAACACTACAAAACCATTCTATACCCACACTGGGAGTGGGGACGGGTCTGTAACACTACAGGACCATTCTAAACCCACACTGGGATTGGGGATGGGTCTGTAACAATACAAAACCATTCTATACCCACACTGGGAGTGGGGACGGGTCTGTAACACTACAGGACCATTCTAAACCCACACTGGGACTGGGGACGGGTCTGTAACACTACAAAACCATTCTATACCCACCCTGAGAGTGTGGGCGGGTCTGTAACAATACAAAACAATTCTATACCCACATTGTGAGTGGGGAAGGGTCTGTAACACTACAGGACCATTCTAAACCCACACTGCGACTGGGGACAGGTCTGTAACACTACAAAACCATTCTATACCCACACTGGGAGTGGGGACCGGTCTGTAACACTACAAAACCATTCCATATCCACACTGGGACTGGAGGCGGGTCTGTAACACTACAAAACCATTCTATACCCACACTCGGAGTGGGGATGGGTCTGTAACACTACGGGACTATTCTATACCCACACTGGGAGTGGGGATGGGTCTGTAACACTACAGGACCATTCTAAACCCACACTGCGACCGGGGACAGGTCTGTAACAATACAAAACCATTCTATACCCCCACTGGGAGTGGAGGCGGGTCTGTAACACTACAAAAGCATTCTATACACATACTGGGAGTGGGGACGGGTCTGTAACACTACAGGACCATTCTATACCCACACTGGGAGTGGGGTGGGTCTGTAACACTACAAAACTATTCTATACCCACACTGGGAGTGGGGACAGTCTGTAACACTACAGGAGCATTCTATACCCACACTGGGAGTGGGGACGTGTCTGTAACACTACAGGACCATTCTATACCCACACTGGGAGTGGGGACGGGTCTGTAACACTACAGGACAATTCTATACCTACACTGGGAGTGGGGACATGTCTGTAACACCACAGGACCATTCTATACCCAGACTGGGTGTGGGGACGGGTCTGTAACACTACAAAACCATTCTATACCCACACTGGGAGTGGGGACGGGTCTGTAACACTATAGGACCATTCTAAACCCACACTGGGACTGGGGACGGGTCTGTAACACTACAAAACCATTCTATACCCACACTGGGAGTGGAGGCGGGGTCTGTAACACTACAAAACCATTCTATACCCACACTGGGAGTGGAGGCGGGTCTGTAACACTAGAAAACCATTCTATACCCACACTGGGAGTGGGGACGGGTCTGTAACACTACAGGACCATTTTAAACCCACACTGGGAGTGGGGATGGGTCTGTAACACTACAAAACCATTCTATAGCCACACTGGGAGTGGGGACGGGTCTGTAACACTACAAAAACATTCTATACCCACACTGGGAGTGGGGACGGGTCTGTAACACTACAAAACCATTCTATACACACACTGGGAGTGGGGACGGGTCTGTAACAATACAGGACCATTCTAAACCCACACTGGGACTGGGGACGGGTCTGTAACACTACAGGACCATTCTATACCAACACTGGGAGTGGGGACGGGTCTGTAACACTACAAAACCATTCTATACCCACACTGGGAGTGGGGACGGGTCTGTAACACTACAAAACCATTCTATACCACACTGGGAGTGGGGACGGTCTGTAACACTACAGGAGCATTCTATACCCACACTGGGAGTGGGGACAGGTCTGTATCACTACATGACCATTCTATACTCAGACTGATAGTGGGGACGGGTCTGTAACACTGCAAAATCATTCTATACCCACACTGGGAGTTGGGACGGGTCTGTAACACTACAAAACCATTCTATACCCACCCTGAGAGTGTGGGCGGGTCTGTAACACTACAAAACCATTCTACACCCACACTGGGAGTGGGGACAGGTCTGTAGCACTACAAAACCATTCTATACCCACACTGGGAGTAGGGACGGGACTGTAACACTACAGGACCATTCTAAACCCACACTGGGAGTGGGGATGGGTCTGTAACACTACAAAACCATTCTATACCCACACTGGGAGTGGGGACGGGTCTGTAACACTACAAAAACATTCTATACCCACACTGGGAGTGGGGACGGGTCTGAAACCCTACAGGACCATTCTAAACCCACACTGGGAGTGGGGGCGGGTCTGTAACACTACAGGACCATTCTATACCCACACTGGGAGTGGAGACGGGTCTGTAACACTACAAAAGCATTCTATACACATACTGGGAGTGGGGACGGGTCTGTAACACTACAGGACCATTTTAAACCCACACTGGGAGTGGGGTGGGTCTGTAACACTACAAAACCATTCTATACCCACACTGGGAGTGGGGACAGTCTGTAACACTACAGGAGCATTCTATACCCACACTGGGAGTGGAGACGGGTCTGTAACACTACAAAAGCATTCTATACACATACTGGGAGTGGGGACGGGTCTGTAACACTACAGGACCATTCTAAACCCACACTGGGAGTGGGGTGGGTCTGTAACACTACAAAACCATTCTATACCCACACTGGGAGTGGGGACGTGTCTGTAACACTACAGGACCATTCTATACCCACACTGGGAGTGGGGACGGGTCTGTAACACTACAGGACAATTCTATACCTACACTGGGAGTGGGGACATGTCTGTAACACCACAGGACCATTCTATACCCACACTGGGAGTGGCGACGGGTCTGTAACACTATAGGACCATTCTAAACCCACACTGGGACTGGGGACGGGTGTGTAACACTACAGGACCATTCTATACCCACACTGGGAGTGGAGACGGGTCTGTAACACTACAAAAGCATTCTATACACATACTGGGAGTGGGGACGGGTCTGTAACACTACAGGACCATTTTAAACCCACACTGGGAGTGGGGTGGGTCTGTAACACTACAAAACCATTCTATACCCACACTGGGAGTGGGGACAGTCTGTAACACTACAGGAGCATTCTATACCCACACTGGGAGTGGAGACGGGTCTGTAACACTACAAAAGCATTCTATACACATACTGGGAGTGGGGACGGGTCTGTAACACTACAGGACCATTCTAAACCCACACTGGGAGTGGGGTGGGTCTGTAACACTACAAAACCATTCTATACCCACACTGGGAGTGGGGACGTGTCTGTAACACTACAGGACCATTCTATACCCACACTGGGAGTGGGGACGGGTCTGTAACACTACAGGACAATTCTATACCTACACTGGGAGTGGGGACATGTCTGTAACACCACAGGACCATTCTATACCCACACTGGGAGTGGCGACGGGTCTGTAACACTATAGGACCATTCTAAACCCACACTGGGACTGGGGACGGGTCTGTAACACTACAGGACCATTCTAAACCCACACTGGGACTGGGACGGGTCTGTAACACTACAAAACCATTCTATACCCACACTGGGAGTGGGGACGGGTCTGTAACACTACAAGACCATTCTATACCCACACTGGGAGTGGGGACGGGTCTGTAACACTGCAAAACCATTCTATACCACACTGGGAGTGGGGACGGTCTGTAACACTACAGGAGCATTCTATACCCACACTGGGAGTGGGGACAGGTCTGTAACACTACATGACCATTCTATACTCAGACTGATAGTGGGGACGGGTCTGTAACACTGCAAAATCATTCTATACCCACACTGGGAGTTGGGACGGGTCTGTAACACTACAAAACCATTCTATACCCACCCTGAGAGTGTGGGCGGGTCTGTAACACTACAAAACCATTCTACACCCACACTGGGAGTGGGGACAGGTCTGTAGTACTACAAAACCATTCTATACCCACACTGGGAGTGGGGAAGGGTCTGTAACACTACAGGACCATTCTAAACCCACACTGGGACTGGGGACGGGTCTGTAACACTACAAAACCATTCTATACCCACCCTGAGAGTGTGGGCGGGTCTGTAACACTACAAAACAATTCTATACACACATTGTGAGTGGGGAAGGGTCTGTAACACTACAGGACCATTCTAAACCCACACTGCGACTGGGGACATGTCTGTAACACTACAAAACCATTCTATACCCACACTGGGAGTGGGGACGGGTCTGTAACACTACAAAACCATTCCATATCCACACTGGGACTGGAGGCGGGTCTGTAACACTACAAAACCATTCTATACCCACACTGGGAGTGGGGATGGGTCTGTAACACTACGGGACTATTCTATACCCACACTGGGAGCGGGGACGGGTCTGTAACACTACAGGACCATTCTAAACCCACACTGCGACCGGGGACAGTTCTGTAACAATACAAAACCATTCTATACCCACACTGGGAGTGGGGACGGGTCTGTAACACTACAAAACCATTCCATACCCACACTGGGAGTGGAGGCGGGTCTGTAACACTACAAAATCATTCTATACCCACACTGGGAGAGGGGCGGGGCTGTAACACTACAGGACCTTTCTATACCCACACTGGGAGTGGGGACGGGTCTGTAACACTACAAAACCATTCTATACCCACACTGGGAGTGGAGGCGGGTCTGTAACACTACAAAACCATTCTATACCCACACTGGGAGTAGGGACGGGTCTGTAACACGACAGGACCATTCTAAACCCACACTGGGAGTGGGGATGGGTCTGTAACACTACAAAACCATTCTATACCCACACTGGGAGTGGGGACGGGACTGTAACACTACAAAAACATTCTATACCCACACTGGGATTGGGGACGGGTCTGTAACACTACAGGACCATTCTAAACCCACACTGGGAGTGGGGGCGGGTCTGTAACACTACAGGACCATTCTATACCCACACTGGGAGTGGGGACGGGTCTGTAACACTACAACAGCATTCTATACACATACTGGGAGTGGGGACGGGTCTGTAACACTACAGGACCATTCTAAACCCACACTGGGAGTGGGGTGGGTCTGTAACACTACAAAACCATTCTATACCCACACTGGGAGTGGGGACAGTCTGTAACACTACAGGAGCATTCTATACCCACACTGGGAGTGGGGACGTGTCTGTAACACTACAGAACCATTCTATACCCACACTGGGAGTGGGGACGGGTCTGTAACACTACAGGACAATTCTATACCTACACTGGGAGTGGGGACATGTCTGTAACACCACAGGACCATTCTATACCCACACTGGGAGTGGGGACGGGTCTGTAACACTACAAAACCATTCTATACCCACACTGGGAGTGGGGACGGGTCTGTAACACTATAGGACCATTCTAAACCCACACTGGGACTGGGGACGGGTCTGTAACACTACAAAACCATTCTATACCCACACTGGGAGTGGAGGCGGGGTCTGTAACACTACAAAGCCATTCTATACCCACACTGGGAGTGGAGGCGGGTCTGTTACACTAGAAAACCATTCTATACCTACACTGGGAGTGGGGATGTGTCTGTAAATCTACAGGACCATTCTATACTCACACTGGGTGTGGGGACGGGTCTGTAACACTACAAAACCATTCTCTTCCCAGACTGCTAGTGGGGACGGGTCTGTAACACTACGGGACCATTTATACCCACACTGGGAGTGGGGACGGATCTGTAACACTACAAAACCATTCTAAACCCACACTGGGAGTGGGGACGGGTCTGTAACACTACAGGACCATTCTAAACCCACACTGGGACTGGGGAAGGGTCTGTAACACTACAAAACCATTCTATACCCACACTGGGAGTGGAGGCGGGTCTGTAACACTACAAAACCATTCTATACCCACACTGGGAGTGGGGACGGGTCTGTAATACTACAGGACCATTTTAAACCCATACTGGGAGTGGGAATGGGTCTGTAACACTACAAAACCATTCTATAGCCACACTGGGAGTGGGGACGGGTCTGTAACACTACAAAAACATTCTATACCCACACTGGGAGTGGGGACGGGTCTGTAACACTACAGGACCATTCTAAACCCACAGTGGGACTGGGGATGGGTCTGTAACACTACAGGACCATTCTAAACCCACACTGGGAGTGGGGTGGGTCTGTAACACTACAAAACCATTCTATACCCACACTGGGAGTGGGGACGTGTCTGTAACACTACAGGACCATTCTATACCCACACTGGGATTGGGGACGGGTCTGTAACACTACAGGACAATTCTATACCTACACTGGGAGTGGGGACATGTCTGTAACACCACAGGACCATTCTATACCCACACTGGGAGTGGCGACGGGTCTGTAACACTATAGGACCATTCTAAACCCACACTGGGACTGGGGACGGGTCTGTAACACTACAGGACCATTCTAAACCCACACTGGGACTGGGGACGGTTCTGTAACACTACAAAACCATTCTATACCCACACTGGGAGTGGGGACGGGTCTGTAACACTACAGGACCATTCTAAACCCACACTGGGATTGGGGACGGGTCTGTAACAATACAAAACCATTCTATACCCACACTGGGAGTGGGGACGGGTCTGTAACACTACAGGACCATTCTAAACCCACACTGGGACTGGGGACGGGTCTGTAACACAACAAAACCATTCTATACCCACCCTGAGAGTGTGGGCGGGTCTGTAACACTACAAAACAATTCTATACCCACATTGTGAGTGGGGAAGGGTCTGTAACACTACAGGACCATTCTAAACCCACACTGCGACTGGGGACAGGTCTGTAACACTACAAAACCATTCTATACCCACACTGGGAGTGGGGACGGGTCTGTAACACTTCAAAACCATTCCATATCCACACTGGGACTGGAGGCGGGTCTGTAACACTACAAAACCATTCTATACCCACACTCGGAGTGGGGATGGGTCTGTAACACTACGGGACTATTCCATACCCACACTGGGAGTGGGGACGGGTCTGTAACACTACAGGACCATTCTAAACCCACACTGCGACCGGGGACAGGTCTGTAACAATACAAAACCATTCTATACCCCCACTGGGAGTGGAGGCGGGTCTGTAACACTACAAAAGCATTCTATACACATACTGGGAGTGGGGACGGGTCTGTAACACTACAGGACCATTCTATACCCACACTGGGAGTGGGGTGGGTCTGTAACACTACAAAACTATTCTATACCCACACTGGGAGTGGGGACAGTCTGTAACACTACAGGAGCATTCTATACCCACACTGGGAGTGGGGACGTGTCTGTAACACTACAGGACCATTCTATACCCACACTGGGAGTGGGGACGGGTCTGTAACACTACAGGACAATTCTATACCTACACTGGGAGTGGGGACATGTCTGTAACACCACAGGACCATTCTATACCCACACTGGGAGTGGGGACGGGTCTGTAACACTACAAAACCATTCTATACCCACACTGGGAGTGGGGACGGGTCTGTAACACTATAGGACCATTCTAAACCCACACTGGGACTGGGGACGGGTCTGTAACACTACAAAACCATTCTATACCCACACTGGGAGTGGAGGCGGGGTCTGTAACACTACAAAACCATTCTATACCCACACTGGGAGTGGAGGCGGGTCTGTAACACTAGAAAACCATTCTATACCCACACTGGGAGTGGGGACGGGTCTGTAACACTACAGGACCATTTTAAACCCACACTGGGAGTGGGGATGGGTCTGTAACACTACAAAACCATTCTATAGCCACACTGGGAGTGGGGACGGGTCTGTAACACTACAAAAACATTCTATACCCACACTGGGAGTGGGGACGGGTCTGTAACACTACAAAACCATTCTATACACACACTGGGAGTGGGGACGGGTCTGTAACAATACAGGACCATTCTAAACCCACACTGGGACTGGGGACGGGTCTGTAACACTACAGGACCATTCTATACCAACACTGGGAGTGGGGACGGGTCTGTAACACTACAAAACCATTCTATACCCACACTGGGAGTGGGGACGGGTCTGTAACACTACAAAACCATTCTATACCACACTGGGAGTGGGGACGGTCTGTAACACTACAGGAGCATTCTATACCCACACTGGGAGTGGGGACAGGTCTGTATCACTACATGACCATTCTATACTCAGACTGATAGTGGGGACGGGTCTGTAACACTGCAAAATCATTCTATACCCACACTGGGAGTTGGGACGGGTCTGTAACACTACAAAACCATTCTATACCAACCCTGAGAGTGTGGGCGGGTCTGTAACACTACAAAACCATTCTACACCCACACTCGGAGTGGGGACAGGTCTGTAGCACTACAAAACCATTCTATACCCACACTGGGAGCAGGGACGGGACTGTAACACTACAGGACCATTCTAAACCCACACTGGGAGTGGGGATGGGTCTGTAACACTACAAAACCATTCTATACCCACACTGGGAGTGGGGACGGGTCTGTAACACTACAAAAACATTCTATACCCACACTGGGAGTGGGGACGGGTCTGTAACCCTACAGGACCATTCTAAACCCACACTGGGAGTGGAGACGGGTCTGTAACACTACAAAAGCATTCTATACACATACTGGGAGTGGGGACGGGTCTGTAACACTACAGGACCATTTTAAACCCACACTGGGAGTGGGGTGGGTCTGTAACACTACAAAACCATTCTATACCCACACTGGGAGTGGGGACAGTCTGTAACACTACAGGAGCATTCTATACCCACACTGGGAGTGGAGACGGGTCTGTAACACTACAAAAGCATTCTATACACATACTGGGAGTGGGGACGGGTCTGTAACACTACAGGACCATTCTAAACCCACACTGGGAGTGGGGTGGGTCTGTAACACTACAAAACCATTCTATACCCACACTGGGAGTGGGGACGTGTCTGTAACACTACAGGACCATTCTATACCCACACTGGGAGTGGGGACGGGTCTGTAACACTACAGGACAATTCTATACCTACACTGGGAGTGGGGACATGTCTGTAACACCACAGGACCATTCTATACCCACACTGGGAGTGGCGACGGGTCTGTAACACTATAGGACCATTCTAAACCCACACTGGGACTGGGGACGGGTCTGTAACACTACAGGACCATTCTATACCCACACTGGGAGTGGGGACGGGTCTGTAACACTACAAGACCATTCTATACCCACACTGGGAGTGGGGACGGGTCTGTAACACTGCAAAACCATTCTATACCACACTGGGAGTGGGGACGGTCTGTAACACTACAGGACCATTCTATACCCACACTGGGAGTGGAGACGGGTCTGTAACACTACAAAAGCATTCTATACACATACTGGGAGTGGGGACGGGTCTGTAACACTACAGTACCATTTTAAACCCACACTGGGAGTGGGGTGGGTCTGTAACACTACAAAACCATTCTATACCCACACTGGGAGTGGGGACAGTCTGTAACACTACAGGAGCATTCTATACCCACACTGGGAGTGGAGACGGGTCTGTAACACTACAAAAGCATTCTATACACATACTGGGAGTGGGGACGGGTCTGTAACACTACAGGACCATTCTAAACCCACACTGGGAGTGGGGTGGGTCTGTAACACTACAAAACCATTCTATACCCACACTGGGAGTGGGGACGTGTCTGTAACACTACAGGACCATTCTATACCCACACTGGGAGTGGGGACGGGTCTGTAACACTACAGGACAATTCTATACCTACACTGGGAGTGGGGACATGTCTGTAACACCACAGGACCATTCTATACCCACACTGGGAGTGGCGACGGGTCTGTAACACTATAGGACCATTCTAAACCCACACTGGGACTGGGGACGGGTCTGTAACACTACAGGACCATTCTAAACCCACACTGGGACTGGGACGGGTCTGTAACACTACAAAACCATTCTATATCCACACTGGGAGTGGGGACGGGTCTGTAACACTACAAGACCATTCTATACCCACACTGGGAGTGGGGACGGGTCTGTAACACTGCAAAACCATTCTATACCACACTGGGAGTGGGGACGGTCTGTAACACTACAGGAGCATTCTATACCCACACTGGGAGTGGGGACAGGTCTGTAACACTACATGACCATTCTATACTCAGACTGATAGTGGGGACGGGTCTGTAACACTGCAAAATCATTCTATACCCACACTGGGAGTTGGGACGGGTCTGTAACACTACAAAACCATTCTATACCCACCCTGAGAGTGTGGCGGGTCTGTAACACTACAAAACCATTCTAAACCCACACTGGGAGTGGGGACGGGTCTGTAACACTACAGGACCATTCTAAACCCACACTGGGACTGGGGAAGGGTCTGTAACACTACAAAACCATTCTATACCCACACTGGGAGTGGAGGCGGGTCTGTAACACTACAAAACCATTCTATACCCACAGTGGGAGTGGGGACGGGTCTGTAACACTATAGGACCATTCTAAACCCACACTGGGACTGGTGACGGGTCTTTAACACTACAAAACCATTCTATACCCACACTGGGAGTGGAGGCGGGGTCTGTAACACTACAAAACCATTCTATACCCACACTGGGAGTGGAGGCGGGTCTGTAACACTACAAAACCATTCTATACCCACACTGGGAGTGGGGACGGGTCTGTAACACTACCGGACCATTTTAAACCCACACTGGGAGTGGGGATGGGTCTGTAACACTACAAAACCATTCTATAGCCACACTGGGAGTGGGGACGGGTCTGTAACACTACAAAACCATTCTATACCCACACT
Source organism: Hemitrygon akajei (assembly GCF_048418815.1). Classification (NCBI taxonomy): domain Eukaryota; kingdom Metazoa; phylum Chordata; class Chondrichthyes; order Myliobatiformes; family Dasyatidae; genus Hemitrygon; species Hemitrygon akajei. Next base: position 98,921,885 of record NC_133132.1, read on the forward strand.
GGGAGTGGGGACGGGTCTGTAACACTACAAAACCATTCTATACACACACTGGGAGTGGGGACGGGTCTGTAACAATACAGGACCATTCTAAACCCACACTGGGACTGGGGACGGGTCTGTAACACTACAGGACCATTCTAAACCCACACTGGGACTGGGACGGGTCTGTAACACTACAAAACCATTCTATACCCACACTGGGAGTGGGGACGGGTCTGTAACACTACAAAACCATTCTATACCCACACTGGGAGTGGGGACGGGTCTGTAACACTACAAAACCATTCTATACCACACTGGGAGTGGGGACGGTCTGTAACACTACAGGAGCATTCTATACCCACACTGGGAGTGGGGACAGGTCTGTAACACTACATGGCCATTCTATACTCAGACTGATAGTGGGGACGGGTCTGTAACACTGCAAAATCATTCTATACCCACACTGGGAGTTGGGACGGGTCTGTAACACTACAAAACCATTCTATACCCACCCTGAGAGTGTGGGCGGGTCTGTAACACTACAAAACCATTCTACACCCACACTGGGAGTGGGGACAGGTCTGTAGCACTACAAAACCATTCTATATCCACACTGGGAGTGGGGACGGGTCTGTAACACTACAGGATCATTCTAAACCCACAGTGGGACTCGGGATGGGTCTGTAACACTACAAAACCATTCTATACACGCACTGGGAGAGGGGATGGGTCTGTAACACTACAGGACCTTTCTAAACCCACACTGGGACTGGGGACGGTTCTGTAACACTACAAAACCATTCTATACCCACACTGGGAGTGGCGTCGGGTCTGTAACACTACAGGACCATTCTAAACCCACACTGGGATTGGGGACGGGTCTGTAACAATACAAAACCATTCTATACCCACACTGGGAGTGGGGACGGGTCTGCAACACTACAGGACCATTCTAAACCCACACTGGGACTGGGGACGGGTCTGTAACACTACAAAACCATTCTATACCCACCCTGAGAGTGTGGGCGGGTCTGTAACACTACAAAACAATTCTATACCCACATTGTGAGTGGGGAAGGGTCTGTAACACTACAGGACCATTCTAAACCCACACTGCGACTGGGGACAGGTCTGTAACACTACAAAACCATTCTATACCCACACTGGGAGTGGGGACGGGTCTGTAACAATACAAAACCATTCCATATCCACACTGGGACTGGAGGCGGGTCTGTAACACTACAAAACCATTCTTTACCCACACTGGGAGTGGGGATGTGTCTGTAAATCTACAGGACCATTCTATACCCACACTGGGTGTGGGGACGGGTCTGTAACACTACAAAACCATTCTATACCCACACTGGGAGTGGAGGCGGGTCTGTAACAATACAAAACCATTCTATACCCACACTGGGAGTAGGGACGGGTCTGTAACACTACAGGACCATTCTAAACCCACACTGGCAGTGGGGAAGGGTCTGTAACACTACAAAACCATTCTATACCCACACTGGGAGTGGGGACGGGTCTGTAACACTACAAAAACATTCTATACCCACAGTGGGAGTGGGGACGGGTCTGTAACACTACAGGATCATTCTAAACCCACACTGGGAGTGGGGGCGGGTCTGTAACACTACAGGACCATTCTATACCCACACTGGGAGTGGAGACGGGTCTGTAACACTACAAAAGCATTCTATACACATACTGGGAGTGGGGACGGGTCTGTAACACTACAGGACCATTCTAAACCCACACTGGCAGTGGGGTGGGTCTGTAACACTACAAAACCATTCTATACCTACACTGGGAGTGGGGACAGTATGTAACACTACAGGAGCATTCTATACCCACACTGGGAGTGGGGACGTGTCTGTAACACTACAGGACCATTCTATACCCACACTGGGAGTGGGGACGGGTCTGTAACACTACAGGACAATTCTATACCTACACTGGGAGTGGGGACATGTCTGTAACACCACAGGACCATTCTATACCCACACTGGGAGTGGGGACGGGTCTGTAACACTACAAAACCATTCTATACCCACACAGGGAGTGTGGACGGGTCTGTAACACTATAGGACCATTCTAAACCCACACTGGGACTGGGGACGGGTCTGTAACACTACAAAACCATTCTATACCCACACTGGGAGTGGAGGCGGGGTCTGTAACACTACAAAACCATTCTATACCCACACTGGGAGTGGAGGCGGGTCTGTTACACTAGAAAACCATTCTATACCTACACTGGGAGTGGGGATGTGTCTGTAAATCTACAGGACCATTCTATACCCACACTGGGTGTGGGGACAAGTCTGTAACACTACAAAACCATTCTCTTCCCAGACTGATAGTGGGGACGGGTCTGTAACACTACGGGACCATTCTAAACCCACACTGGGAGTGGGGACGGGTCTGTAACACTACAGGACCATTCTAAACCCACACTGGGATTGGGGAAGGGTCTGTAACACTACAAAACCATTCTATACCCACACTGGGAGTGGAGGCGGGTCTGTAACACTACAAAACCATTCTATACACACACTGGGAGTGGGGACGGGTCTGTAACACTACAGGACCATTTTAAACCCACACTGGGAGTGGGGATGGGTCTGTAACACTACAAAACCATTCTATAGCCACACTGGGAGTGGGGACGGGTCTGTAACACTACAAAAACATTCTATACCCACACTGGGAGTGGGGACGGGTCTGTAACACTACAAAACCATTCTATACACACACTGGGAGTGGGGACGGGTCTGTAACAATACAGGACCATTCTAAACCCACACTGGGACTGGGGACGGGTCTGTAACACTACAGGACCATTCTAAACCCACACTGGGATTGGGACGGGTCTGTAACACTACAAAACCATTCTATACCCACACTGGGAGTGGGGACGGGTCTGTAACACTACAAAACCATTCTATACCCACACTGGGAGTGGGGACGGGTCTGTAACACTACAAAACCATTCTATACCACACTGGGAGTGGGGACGGTCTGTAACACTACAGGAGCATTCTATACCCACACTGGGAGTGGGGACAGGTCTGTAACACTACAAAACCATTCTATACCCACACTGGGAGTGGAGGCGGGTCTGTAACACTACAGGAGCATTCTATACCCACACTGGGAGTGGGGACGGGTCTGTAACACTACATGACCATTCTATACTCAGACTGATAGTGGGGACGGGTCTGTAACACTGCAAAATCATTCTATACCCACACTGGGAGTTGGGACGGGTCTGTAACACTACAAAACCATTCTATACCCACCCTGAGAGTGTGGGCGGGTATGTAACACTACAAAACCATTCTACACCCACACTTGTAGTGGGGACAGGTCTGTAGCACTACAAAACCATTCTATACCCACACTGGGAGTGGAGGCGGGGTCTGTAACACTACAAAACCATTCTATACCCACACTGGGAGTGGAGGCGGGTCTGTTACACTAGAAAACCATTCTATACCTACACTGGGAGGGGGGAAGTGTCTGTAAATCTACAGGACCATTCTATACCCACACTGGGTGTGGGGACGGGTCTGTAACACTACAAAACCATTCTCTTCCCAGACTGATGGTGGGGACGGGTCTGTAACACTACGGGACCATTTATACCCACACTGGGAGTGGGGACGGGTCTTTAACACTACAAAACCATTCTAAACCCACACTGGGAGTGGGGACGGGTCTGTAACACTACAGGACCATTCTAAACCCACACTGGGACTGGGGAAGGGTCTGTAACACTACAAAACCATTCTATACCCACACTGGGAGTGGAGGCGGGTCTGTAACACTACAAAACCATTCTATACCCACACTGGGAGTGGGGACGGGTCTGTAACACTATAGGACCATTCTAAACCCACACTGGGACTGGTGACGGGTCTGTAACACTACAAAACCATTCTATACCCACACTGGGAGTGGAGGCGGGGTCTGTAACACTACAAAACCATTCTATACCCACACTGGGAGTGGAGGCGGGTCTGTTACACTAGAAAACCATTCTATTCCTACACTGGGAGTGGGGATGTGTCTGTAAATCTACAGGACCATTCTATACCCACACTGGGTGTGGGGACGGGTCTGTAACACTACAAAACCATTCTCTTCCCAGACTGATAGTGGGGACGGGTCTGTAACACTACGGGACCATTTATATCCACACTGGGACTGGGGAAGGGTCTGTAACACTACAGGACCATTCTAAACACACACTGGGACTGGGGAAGGGTCTGTAACACTACAAAACCATTCTATACCCACACTGGGAGTGGAGGCGGGTCTGTAACACTACAAAACCATTCTATACCCACACTGGGAGTGGGGACGGGTCTGTAACACTACAGGACCATTTTAAACCCACACTGGGAGTGGGGATGGGTCTGTAACACTACAAAACCATTCTATAGCCACACTGGGAGTGGGGACGGGTCTGTAACACTACAAAACCATTCTATACCCACACTGGGAGTGGGGACGGGTCTGTAACACTACAAAACCATTCTATACACACACTGGGAGTGGGGACGGGTCTGTAACAATACAGGACCATTCTAAACCCACACTGGGACTGGGGACGGGTCTGTAACACTACAGGACCATTCTAAACCCACACTGGGACTGGGACGGGTCTGTAACACTACAAAACCATTCTATACCCACACTGGGAGTGGGGACGGGTCTGTAACACTACAAAACCATTCTATACCCACACTGGGAGTGGGGACGGGTCTGTAACACTACAAAACCATTCTATACCACACTGGGAGTGGGGACGGTCTGTAACACTACAGGAGCATTCTATACCCACACTGGGAGTGGGGACAGGTCTGTAACACTACATGGCCATTCTATACTCAGACTGATAGTGGGGACGGGTCTGTAACACTGCAAAATCATTCTATACCCACACTGGGAGTTGGGACGGGTCTGTAACACTACAAAACCATTCTATACCCACCCTGAGAGTGTGGGCGGGTCTGTAACACTACAAAACCATTCTACACCCACACTGGGAGTGGGGACAGGTCTGTAGCACTACAAAACCATTCTATATCCACACTGGGAGTGGGGACGGGTCTGTAACACTACAGGACCATTCTAAACCCACACTGGGACTGGGGACATGTCTGTAACACTACAAAACCATTCTATACCCACACTGGGAGTGGGGACGGGTCTGTAACACTACAGGATCATTCTAAACCCACAGTGGGACTCGGGATGGGTCTGTAACACTACAAAACCATTCTATACACGCTCTGGGAGAGGGGATGGGTCTGTAACACTACAGGACCTTTCTAAACCCACACTGGGACTGGGGACGGTTCTGTAACACTACAAAACCATTCTATACCCACACTGGGAGTGGGGTCGGGTCTGTAACACTACAGGACCATTCTAAACCCACACTGGGATTGGGGACGGGTCTGTAACAATACAAAACCATTCTATACCCACACTGGGAGTGGGGACGGGTCTGCAACACTACAGGACCATTCTAAACCCACACTGGGACTGGGGACGGGTCTGTAACACTACAAAACCATTCTATACCCACCCTGAGAGTGTGGGCGGGTCTGTAACACTACAAAACAATTCTATACCCACATTGTGAGTGGGGAAGGGTCTGTAACACTACAGGACCATTCTAAACCCACACTGCGACTGGGGACAGGTCAGTAACACTACAAAACCATTCTATACCCACACTGGGAGTGGGGACGGGTCTGTAACACTACAAAACCATTCCGTATCCACACTGGGACTGGAGGCGGGTCTGTAACACTACAAAACCATTCTATACCCACACTGGGAGTGGGGATGGGTCTGTAACACTACGGGACTATTCTATACCCACACTGGGAGCGGGGACGGGTCTGTAACACTACAGGACCATTCTAAACCCACACTGCGACCGGGGACAGTTCTGTAACAATACAAAACCATTCTATACCCACACTGGGAGTGGGGACGGGTCTGTAACACTACAAAACCATTCCATACCCACACTGGGAGTGGAGGCGGGTCTTTAACACTACAAAATCATTCTATACCCACACTGGGAGAGGGGAGGGGGTGTAACACTACAGGACCTTTCTATACCCACACTGGGAGTGGGGACGGGTCTGTAACACTACAAAACCATTCTATACCCACACTGGGAGTGGAGGCGGGTCTGTAACACTACAAAACCATTCTATACCCACACTGGGAGTAGGGACGGGACTGTAACACTACAGGACCATTCTAAACCCACACTGGGAGTGGGGATGGGTCTGTAACACTACAAAACCATTCTTTACCCACACTGGGAGTGGGGACGGGTCTGTAACACTACAAAAACATTCTATACCCACACTGGGAGTGGGGACGGGTCTGTAACACTACAGGACCATTCTAAACCCACACTGGGAGTGGGGGCGGGTCTGTAACACTACAGGACCATTCTATACCCACACTGGGAGTGGAGACGGGTCTGTAACACTACAAAAGTATTCTATACACATACTGGGAGTGGGGACGGGTCTGTAACACTACAGGACCATTTTAAACCCACACTGGGAGTGGGGTGGGTCTGTAACACTACAAAACCATTCTATACCCACACTGGGAGTGGGGACAGTCTGTAACACTACAGGAGCATTCTATACCCACACTGGGAGTGGAGACGGGTCTGTAACACTACAAAAGCATTCTATACACATACTGGGAGTGGGGACTGGTCTGTAACACTACAGGACCATTCTAAACCCACACTGGGAGTGGGGTGGGTCTGTAACACTACAAAACCATTCTATACCCACACTGGGAGTGGGGACGTGTCTGTAACACTACAGGACCATTCTATACCCACACTGGGAGTGGGGACGGGTCTGTAACACTACAGGACAATTCTATACCTACACTGGGAGTGGGGACATGTCTGTAACACCACAGGACCATTCTATACCCACACTGGGAGTGGGGACGGGTCTGTAACACTATAGGACCATTCTAAACCCACACTGGGACTGGGGACTGGTCTGTAACACTACAGGACCATTCTAAACCCACACTGGGACTGGGACGGGTCTGTAACACTACAAAACCATTCTATACCCACACTGGGAGTGGGGACGGGTCTGTAACACTACAAAACCATTCTATACCCACACTGGGAGTGGGGACGGGTCTGTAACACTGCAAAACCATTCTATACCACACTGGGAGTGGGGACGGTCTGTAACACTATAGGACCATTCTAAACCCACACTGGGACTGGGGACGGGTCTGTAACACTACAAAACCATTCTATACCCACACTGGGAGTGGAGGCGGGGTCTGTAACACTACAAAACCATTCTATACCCACACTGGGAGTGGCGGCGGGTCTGTTACACTAGAAAACCATTCTATACCTACACTGGGAGTGGGGATGTGTCTGTAAATCTACAGGACCATTCTATACTCACACTGGGTGTGGGGACGGGTCTGTAACACTACAAAACCATTCTATACCCACACTGGGAGTGGGGACGGGTCTGTAACACTACAGGACCATTCTAAACCCACACTGGGATTGGGGACGGGTCTGTAACAATACAAAACCATTCTATACCCACACTGGGAGTGGGGACGGGTCTGTAACACTACAGGACCATTCTAAACCCACACTGGGACTGGGGACGGGTCTGTAACACTACAAAACCATTCTATACCCACCCTGAGAGTGTGGGCGGGTCTGTAACACTACAAAACAATTCTATACCCACATTGTGAGTGGGGAAGGGTCTGTAACACTACAGGACCATTCTAAACCCACACTGCGACTGGGGACAGGTCTGTAACACTACAAAACCATTCTATACCCACACTGGGAGTGGGGACGGGTCTGTAACACTACAAAACCATTCCATATCCACACTGGGACTGGAGGCGGGTCTGTAACACTACAAAACCATTCTATACCCACACTCGGAGTGGGGATGGGTCTGTAACACTACGGGACTATTCTATACCCACACTGGGAGTGGGGACGGGTCTGTAACACTACAGGACCATTCTAAACCCACACTGCGACCGGGGACAGGTCTGTAACAATACAAAACCATTCTATACCCACACTGGGAGTGGAGGCGGGTCTGTAACACTACAAAAGCATTCTATACACATACTGGGAGTGGGGACGGGTCTGTAACACTACAGGACCATTCTATACCCACACTGGGAGTGGGGTGGGTCTGTAACACTACAAAACTATTCTATACCCACACTGGGAGTGGGGACAGTCTGTAACACTACAGGAGCATTCTATACCCACACTGGGAGTGGGGACGTGTCTGTAACACTACAGGACCATTCTATACCCACACTGGGAGTGGGGACGGGTCTGTAACACTACAGGACAATTCTATACCTACACTGGGAGTGGGGACATGTCTGTAACACCACAGGACCATTCTATACCCACACTGGGAGTGGGGACGGGTCTGTAACACTACAAAACCATTCTATACCCACACTGGGAGTGGGGACGGGTCTGTAACACTATAGGACCATTCTAAACCCACACTGGGACTGGGGACGGGTCTGTAACACTACAAAACCATTCTATACCCACACTGGGAGTGGAGGCGGGGTCTGTAACACTACAAAACCATTCTATACCCACACTGGGAGTGGAGGCGGGTCTGTAACACTAGAAAACCATTCTATACCCACACTGGGAGTGGGGACGGGTCTGTAACACTACAGGACCATTTTAAACCCACACTGGGAGTGGGGATGGGTCTGTAACACTACAAAACCATTCTATAGCCACACTGGGAATGGGGACGGGTCTGTAACACTACAAAAACATTCTATACACACACTGGGAGTGGGGACGGGTCTGTAACACTACAAAACCATTCTATACACACACTGGGAGTGGGGACGGGTCTGTAACAATACAGGACCATTCTAAACCCACACTGGGACTGGGGACGGGTCTGTAACACTACAGGACCATTCTATACCAACACTGGGAGTGGGGACGGGTCTGTAACACTACAAAACCATTCTATACCCACACTGGGAGTGGGGACGGGTCTGTAACACTACAAAACCATTCTATACCACACTGGGAGTGGGGACGGTCTGTAACACTACAGGAGCATTCTATACCCACACTGGGAGTGGGGACAGGTCTGTATCACTACATGACCATTCTATACTCAGACTGATAGTGGGGACGGGTCTGTAACACTGCAAAATCATTCTATACCCACACTGGGAGTTGGGACGGGTCTGTAACACTACAAAACCATTCTATACCCACCCTGAGAGTGTGGGCGGGTCTGTAACACTACAAAACCATTCTACACCCACACTGGGAGTGGGGACAGGTCTGTAGCACTACAAATCCATTCTATACGCACACTGGGAGTAGGGACGGGACTGTAACACTACAGGACCATTCTAAACCCACACTGGGAGTGGGGATGGGTCTGTAACACTACAAAACCATTCTATACCCACACTGGGAGTGGGGACGGGTCTGTAACACTACAAAAACATTCTATACCCACACTGGGAGTGGGGACGGGTCTGTAACCCTACAGGACCATTCTAAACCCACACTGGGAGTGGGGGCGGGTCTGTAACACTACAGGACCATTCTATACCCACACTGGGAGTGGAGACGGGTCTGTAACACTACAAAAGCATTCTATACACATACTGGGAGTGGGGACGGGTCTGTAACACTACAGGACCATTTTAAACCCACACTGGGAGTGGGGTGGGTCTGTAACACTACAAAACCATTCTATACCCACACTGGGAGTGGGGACGGGTCTGTAACACTACAGGACCATTCTAAACCCACACTGGGACTGGGGACGGGTCTGTAACACTACAAAACCATTCTATACCCACCCTGAGAGTGTGGGCGGGTCTGTAACACTACAAAACAATTCTATACCCACATTGTGAGTGGGGAAGGGTCTGTAACACTACAGGACCATTCTAAACCCACACTGCGACTGGGGACAGGTCTGTAACACTACAAAACCATTCTATACCCACACTGGGAGTGGGGACGGGTCTGTAACACTACAAAACCATTCCATATCCACACTGGGACTGGAGGCGGGTCTGTAACACTACAAAACCATTCTATACCCACACTCGGAGTGGGGATGGGTCTGTAACACTACGGGACTATTCTATACCCACACTGGGAGTGGGGACGGGTCTGTAACACTACAGGACCATTCTAAACCCACACTGCGACCGGGGACAGGTCTGTAACAATACAAAACCATTCTATACCCACACTGGGAGTGGAGGCGGGTCTGTAACACTACAAAAGCATTCTATACACATACTGGGAGTGGGGACGGGTCTGTAACACTACAGGACCATTCTATACCCACACTGGGAGTGGGGTGGGTCTGTAACACTACAAAACTATTCTATACCCACACTGGGAGTGGGGACAGTCTGTAACACTACAGGAGCATTCTATACCCACACTGGGAGTGGGGACGTGTCTGTAACACTACAGGACCATTCTATACCCACACTGGGAGTGGGGACGGGTCTGTAACACTACAGGACAATTCTATACCTACACTGGGAGTGGGGACATGTCTGTAACACCACAGGACCATTCTATACCCACACTGGGAGTGGGGACGGGTCTGTAACACTACAAAACCATTCTATACCCACACTGGGAGTGGGGACGGGTCTGTAACACTATAGGACCATTCTAAACCCACACTGGGACTGGGGACGGGTCTGTAACACTACAAAACCATTCTATACCCATACTGGGAGTGGAGGCGGGGTCTGTAACACTACAAAACCATTCTATACCCACACTGGGAGTGGAGGCGGGTCTGTAACACTACAAAAGCATTCTATACACATACTGGGAGTGGGGACGGGTCTGTAACACTACAGGACCATTCTAAACCCACACTGGGAGTGGGGTGGGTCTGTAACACTACAAAACCATTCTATACCCACACTGGGAGTGGGGACGTGTCTGTAACACTACAGGACCATTCTATACCCACACTGGGAGTGGGGACGGGTCTGTAACACTACAGGACAATTCTATACCTACACTGGGAGTGGGGACATGTCTGTAACACCACAGGACCATTCTATACCCACACTGGGAGTGGCGACGGGTCTGTAACACTATAGGACCATTCTAAACCCACACTGGGACTGGGGACGGGTCTGTAACACTACAGGACCATTCTAAACCCACACTGGGACTGGGGACGGTTCTGTAACACTACAAAACCATTCTATACCCACACTGGGAGTGGGGACGGGTCTGTAACACTACAGGACCATTCTAAACCCACACTGGGATTGGGGATGGGTCTGTAACAATACAAAACCATTCTATACCCACACTGGGAGTGGGGACGGGTCTGTAACACTACAGGACCATTCTAAACCCACACTGGGACTGGGGACGGGTCTGTAACACTACAAAACCATTCTATACCCACCCTGAGAGTGTGGGCGGGTCTGTAACAATACAAAACAATTCTATACCCACATTGTGAGTGGGGAAGGGTCTGTAACACTACAGGACCATTCTAAACCCACACTGCGACTGGGGACAGGTCTGTAACACTACAAAACCATTCTATACCCACACTGGGAGTGGGGACCGGTCTGTAACACTACAAAACCATTCCATATCCACACTGGGACTGGAGGCGGGTCTGTAACACTACAAAACCATTCTATACCCACACTCGGAGTGGGGATGGGTCTGTAACACTACGGGACTATTCTATACCCACACTGGGAGTGGGGATGGGTCTGTAACACTACAGGACCATTCTAAACCCACACTGCGACCGGGGACAGGTCTGTAACAATACAAAACCATTCTATACCCCCACTGGGAGTGGAGGCGGGTCTGTAACACTACAAAAGCATTCTATACACATACTGGGAGTGGGGACGGGTCTGTAACACTACAGGACCATTCTATACCCACACTGGGAGTGGGGTGGGTCTGTAACACTACAAAACTATTCTATACCCACACTGGGAGTGGGGACAGTCTGTAACACTACAGGAGCATTCTATACCCACACTGGGAGTGGGGACGTGTCTGTAACACTACAGGACCATTCTATACCCACACTGGGAGTGGGGACGGGTCTGTAACACTACAGGACAATTCTATACCTACACTGGGAGTGGGGACATGTCTGTAACACCACAGGACCATTCTATACCCAGACTGGGAGTGGGGACGGGTCTGTAACACTACAAAACCATTCTATACCCACACTGGGAGTGGGGACGGGTCTGTAACACTATAGGACCATTCTAAACCCACACTGGGACTGGGGACGGGTCTGTAACACTACAAAACCATTCTATACCCACACTGGGAGTGGAGGCGGGGTCTGTAACACTACAAAACCATTCTATACCCACACTGGGAGTGGAGGCGGGTCTGTAACACTAGAAAACCATTCTATACCCACACTGGGAGTGGGGACGGGTCTGTAACACTACAGGACCATTTTAAACCCACACTGGGAGTGGGGATGGGTCTGTAACACTACAAAACCATTCTATAGCCACACTGGGAGTGGGGACGGGTCTGTAACACTACAAAAACATTCTATACCCACACTGGGAGTGGGGACGGGTCTGTAACACTACAAAACCATTCTATACACACACTGGGAGTGGGGACGGGTCTGTAACAATACAGGACCATTCTAAACCCACACTGGGACTGGGGACGGGTCTGTAACACTACAGGACCATTCTATACCAACACTGGGAGTGGGGACGGGTCTGTAACACTACAAAACCATTCTATACCCACACTGGGAGTGGGGACGGGTCTGTAACACTACAAAACCATTCTATACCACACTGGGAGTGGGGACGGTCTGTAACACTACAGGAGCATTCTATACCCACACTGGGAGTGGGGACAGGTCTGTATCACTACATGACCATTCTATACTCAGACTGATAGTGGGGACGGGTCTGTAACACTGCAAAATCATTCTATACCCACACTGGGAGTTGGGACGGGTCTGTAACACTACAAAACCATTCTATACCCACCCTGAGAGTGTGGGCGGGTCTGTAACACTACAAAACCATTCTACACCCACACTGGGAGTGGGGACAGGTCTGTAGCACTACAAAACCATTCTATACCCACACTGGGAGTAGGGACGGGACTGTAACACTACAGGACCATTCTAAACCCACACTGGGAGTGGGGATGGGTCTGTAACACTACAAAACCATTCTATACCCACACTGGGAGTGGGGACGGGTCTGTAACACTACAAAAACATTCTATACCCACACTGGGAGTGGGGACGGGTCTGAAACCCTACAGGACCATTCTAAACCCACACTGGGAGTGGGGGCGGGTCTGTAACACTACAGGACCATTCTATACCCACACTGGGAGTGGAGACGGGTCTGTAACACTACAAAAGCATTCTATACACATACTGGGAGTGGGGACGGGTCTGTAACACTACAGGACCATTTTAAACCCACACTGGGAGTGGGGTGGGTCTGTAACACTACAAAACCATTCTATACCCACACTGGGAGTGGGGACAGTCTGTAACACTACAGGAGCATTCTATACCCACACTGGGAGTGGAGACGGGTCTGTAACACTACAAAAGCATTCTATACACATACTGGGAGTGGGGACGGGTCTGTAACACTACAGGACCATTCTAAACCCACACTGGGAGTGGGGTGGGTCTGTAACACTACAAAACCATTCTATACCCACACTGGGAGTGGGGACGTGTCTGTAACACTACAGGACCATTCTATACCCACACTGGGAGTGGGGACGGGTCTGTAACACTACAGGACAATTCTATACCTACACTGGGAGTGGGGACATGTCTGTAACACCACAGGACCATTCTATACCCACACTGGGAGTGGCGACGGGTCTGTAACACTATAGGACCATTCTAAACCCACACTGGGACTGGGGACGGGTGTGTAACACTACAGGACCATTCTATACCCACACTGGGAGTGGAGACGGGTCTGTAACACTACAAAAGCATTCTATACACATACTGGGAGTGGGGACGGGTCTGTAACACTACAGGACCATTTTAAACCCACACTGGGAGTGGGGTGGGTCTGTAACACTACAAAACCATTCTATACCCACACTGGGAGTGGGGACAGTCTGTAACACTACAGGAGCATTCTATACCCACACTGGGAGTGGAGACGGGTCTGTAACACTACAAAAGCATTCTATACACATACTGGGAGTGGGGACGGGTCTGTAACACTACAGGACCATTCTAAACCCACACTGGGAGTGGGGTGGGTCTGTAACACTACAAAACCATTCTATACCCACACTGGGAGTGGGGACGTGTCTGTAACACTACAGGACCATTCTATACCCACACTGGGAGTGGGGACGGGTCTGTAACACTACAGGACAATTCTATACCTACACTGGGAGTGGGGACATGTCTGTAACACCACAGGACCATTCTATACCCACACTGGGAGTGGCGACGGGTCTGTAACACTATAGGACCATTCTAAACCCACACTGGGACTGGGGACGGGTCTGTAACACTACAGGACCATTCTAAACCCACACTGGGACTGGGACGGGTCTGTAACACTACAAAACCATTCTATACCGACACTGGGAGTGGGGACGGGTCTGTAACACTACAAGACCATTCTATACCCACACTGGGAGTGGGGACGGGTCTGTAACACTGCAAAACCATTCTATACCACACTGGGAGTGGGGACGGTCTGTAACACTACAGGAGCATTCTATACCCACACTGGGAGTGGGGACAGGTCTGTAACACTACATGACCATTCTATACTCAGACTGATAGTGGGGACGGGTCTGTAACACTGCAAAATCATTCTATACCCACACTGGGAGTTGGGACGGGTCTGTAACACTACAAAACCATTCTATACCCACCCTGAGAGTGTGGGCGGGTCTGTAACACTACAAAACCATTCTACACCCACACTGGGAGTGGGGACAGGTCTGTAGTACTACAAAACCATTCTATACCCACACTGGGAGTGGGGAAGGGTCTGTAACACTACAGGACCATTCTAAACCCACACTGGGACTGGGGACGGGTCTGTAACACTACAAAACCATTCTATACCCACCCTGAGAGTGTGGGTGGGTCTGTAACACTACAAAACAATTCTATACACACATTGTGAGTGGGGAAGGGTCTGTAACACTACAGGACCATTCTAAACCCACACTGCGACTGGGGACATGTCTGTAACACTACAAAACCATTCTATACCCACACTGGGAGTGGGGACGGGTCTGTAACACTACAAAACCATTCCATATCCACACTGGGACTGGAGGCGGGTCTGTAACACTACAAAACCATTCTATACCCACACTGGGAGTGGGGATGGGTCTGTAACACTACGGGACTATTCTATACCCACACTGGGAGCGGGGACGGGTCTGTAACACTACAGGACCATTCTAAACCCACACTGCGACCGGGGACAGTTCTGTAACAATACAAAACCATTCTATACCCACACTGGGAGTGGGGACGGGTCTGTAACACTACAAAACCATTCCATACCCACACTGGGAGTGGAGGCGGGTCTGTAACACTACAAAATCATTCTATACCCACACTGGGAGAGGGGCGGGGCTGTAACACTACAGGACCTTTCTATACCCACACTGGGAGTGGGGACGGGTCTGTAACACTACAAAACCATTCTATACCCACACTGGGAGTGGAGGCGGGTCTGTAACACTACAAAACCATTCTATACCCACACTGGGAGTAGGGACGGGTCTGTAACACGACAGGACCATTCTAAACCCACACTGGGAGTGGGGATGGGTCTGTAACACTACAAAACCATTCTATACCCACACTGGGAGTGGGGACGGGACTGTAACACTACAAAAACATTCTATACCCACACTGGGATTGGGGACGGGTCTGTAACACTACAGGACCATTCTAAACCCACACTGGGAGTGGGGGCGGGTCTGTAACACTACAGGACCATTCTATACCCACACTGGGAGTGGGGACGGGTCTGTAACACTACAACAGCATTCTATACACATACTGGGAGTGGGGACGGGTCTGTAACACTACAGGACCATTCTAAACCCACACTGGGAGTGGGGTGGGTCTGTAACACTACAAAACCATTCTATACCCACACTGGGAGTGGGGACAGTCTGTAACACTACAGGAGCATTCTATACCCACACTGGGAGTGGGGACGTGTCTGTAACACTACAGAACCATTCTATACCCACACTGGGAGTGGGGACGGGTCTGTAACACTACAGGACAATTCTATACCTACACTGGGAGTGGGGACATGTCTGTAACACCACAGGACCATTCTATACCCACACTGGGAGTGGGGACGGGTCTGTAACACTACAAAACCATTCTATACCCACACTGGGAGTGGGGACGGGTCTGTAACACTATAGGACCATTCTAAACCCACACTGGGACTGGGGACGGGTCTGTAACACTACAAAACCATTCTATACCCACACTGGGAGTGGAGGCGGGGTCTGTAACACTACAAAGCCATTCTATACCCACACTGGGAGTGGAGGCGGGTCTGTTACACTAGAAAACCATTCTATACCTACACTGGGAGTGGGGATGTGTCTGTAAATCTACAGGACCATTCTATACTCACACTGGGTGTGGGGACGGGTCTGTAACACTACAAAACCATTCTCTTCCCAGACTGCTAGTGGGGACGGGTCTGTAACACTACGGGACCATTTATACCCACACTGGGAGTGGGGACGGATCTGTAACACTACAAAACCATTCTAAACCCACACTGGGAGTGGGGACGGGTCTGTAACACTACAGGACCATTCTAAACCCACACTGGGACTGGGGAAGGGTCTGTAACACTACAAAACCATTCTATACCCACACTGGGAGTGGAGGCGGGTCTGTAACACTACAAAACCATTCTATACCCACACTGGGAGTGGGGACGGGTCTGTAATACTACAGGACCATTTTAAACCCATACTGGGAGTGGGAATGGGTCTGTAACACTACAAAACCATTCTATAGCCACACTGGGAGTGGGGACGGGTCTGTAACACTACAAAAACATTCTATACCCACACTGGGAGTGGGGACGGGTCTGTAACACTACAGGACCATTCTAAACCCACAGTGGGACTGGGGATGGGTCTGTAACACTACAGGACCATTCTAAACCCACACTGGGAGTGGGGTGGGTCTGTAACACTACAAAACCATTCTATACCCACACTGGGAGTGGGGACGTGTCTGTAACACTACAGGACCATTCTATACCCACACTGGGATTGGGGACGGGTCTGTAACACTACAGGACAATTCTATACCTACACTGGGAGTGGGGACATGTCTGTAACACCACAGGACCATTCTATACCCACACTGGGAGTGGCGACGGGTCTGTAACACTATAGGACCATTCTAAACCCACACTGGGACTGGGGACGGGTCTGTAACACTACAGGACCATTCTAAACCCACACTGGGACTGGGGACGGTTCTGTAACACTACAAAACCATTCTATACCCACACTGGGAGTGGGGACGGGTCTGTAACACTACAGGACCATTCTAAACCCACACTGGGATTGGGGACGGGTCTGTAACAATACAAAACCATTCTATACCCACACTGGGAGTGGGGACGGGTCTGTAACACTACAGGACCATTCTAAACCCACACTGGGACTGGGGACGGGTCTGTAACACAACAAAACCATTCTATACCCACCCTGAGAGTGTGGGCGGGTCTGTAACACTACAAAACAATTCTATACCCACATTGTGAGTGGGGAAGGGTCTGTAACACTACAGGACCATTCTAAACCCACACTGCGACTGGGGACAGGTCTGTAACACTACAAAACCATTCTATACCCACACTGGGAGTGGGGACGGGTCTGTAACACTTCAAAACCATTCCATATCCACACTGGGACTGGAGGCGGGTCTGTAACACTACAAAACCATTCTATACCCACACTCGGAGTGGGGATGGGTCTGTAACACTACGGGACTATTCCATACCCACACTGGGAGTGGGGACGGGTCTGTAACACTACAGGACCATTCTAAACCCACACTGCGACCGGGGACAGGTCTGTAACAATACAAAACCATTCTATACCCCCACTGGGAGTGGAGGCGGGTCTGTAACACTACAAAAGCATTCTATACACATACTGGGAGTGGGGACGGGTCTGTAACACTACAGGACCATTCTATACCCACACTGGGAGTGGGGTGGGTCTGTAACACTACAAAACTATTCTATACCCACACTGGGAGTGGGGACAGTCTGTAACACTACAGGAGCATTCTATACCCACACTGGGAGTGGGGACGTGTCTGTAACACTACAGGACCATTCTATACCCACACTGGGAGTGGGGACGGGTCTGTAACACTACAGGACAATTCTATACCTACACTGGGAGTGGGGACATGTCTGTAACACCACAGGACCATTCTATACCCACACTGGGAGTGGGGACGGGTCTGTAACACTACAAAACCATTCTGTACCCACACTGGGAGTGGGGACGGGTCTGTAACACTATAGGACCATTCTAAACCCACACTGGGACTGGGGACGGGTCTGTAACACTACAAAACCATTCTATACCCACACTGGGAGTGGAGGCGGGGTCTGTAACACTACAAAACCATTCTATACCCACACTGGGAGTGGAGGCGGGTCTGTAACACTAGAAAACCATTCTATACCCACACTGGGAGTGGGGACGGGTCTGTAACACTACAGGACCATTTTAAACCCACACTGGGAGTGGGGATGGGTCTGTAACACTACAAAACCATTCTATAGCCACACTGGGAGTGGGGACGGGTCTGTAACACTACAAAAACATTCTATACCCACACTGGGAGTGGGGACGGGTCTGTAACACTACAAAACCATTCTATACACACACTGGGAGTGGGGACGGGTCTGTAACAATACAGGACCATTCTAAACCCACACTGGGACTGGGGACGGGTCTGTAACACTACAGGACCATTCTATACCAACACTGGGAGTGGGGACGGGTCTGTAACACTACAAAACCATTCTATACCCACACTGGGAGTGGGGACGGGTCTGTAACACTACAAAACCATTCTATACCACACTGGGAGTGGGGACGGTCTGTAACACTACAGGAGCATTCTATACCCACACTGGGAGTGGGGACAGGTCTGTATCACTACATGACCATTCTATACTCAGACTGATAGTGGGGACGGGTCTGTAACACTGCAAAATCATTCTATACCCACACTGGGAGTTGGGACGGGTCTGTAACACTACAAAACCATTCTATACCAACCCTGAGAGTGTGGGCGGGTCTGTAACACTACAAAACCATTCTACACCCACACTCGGAGTGGGGACAGGTCTGTAGCACTACAAAACCATTCTATACCCACACTGGGAGCAGGGACGGGACTGTAACACTACAGGACCATTCTAAACCCACACTGGGAGTGGGGATGGGTCTGTAACACTACAAAACCATTCTATACCCACACTGGGAGTGGGGACGGGTCTGTAACACTACAAAAACATTCTATACCCACACTGGGAGTGGGGACGGGTCTGTAACCCTACAGGACCATTCTAAACCCACACTGGGAGTGGAGACGGGTCTGTAACACTACAAAAGCATTCTATACACATACTGGGAGTGGGGACGGGTCTGTAACACTACAGGACCATTTTAAACCCACACTGGGAGTGGGGTGGGTCTGTAACACTACAAAACCATTCTATACCCACACTGGGAGTGGGGACAGTCTGTAACACTACAGGAGCATTCTATACCCACACTGGGAGTGGAGACGGGTCTGTAACACTACAAAAGCATTCTATACACATACTGGGAGTGGGGACGGGTCTGTAACACTACAGGACCATTCTAAACCCACACTGGGAGTGGGGTGGGTCTGTAACACTACAAAACCATTCTATACCCACACTGGGAGTGGGGACGTGTCTGTAACACTACAGGACCATTCTATACCCACACTGGGAGTGGGGACGGGTCTGTAACACTACAGGACAATTCTATACCTACACTGGGAGTGGGGACATGTCTGTAACACCACAGGACCATTCTATACCCACACTGGGAGTGGCGACGGGTCTGTAACACTATAGGACCATTCTAAACCCACACTGGGACTGGGGACGGGTCTGTAACACTACAGGACCATTCTATACCCACACTGGGAGTGGGGACGGGTCTGTAACACTACAAGACCATTCTATACCCACACTGGGAGTGGGGACGGGTCTGTAACACTGCAAAACCATTCTATACCACACTGGGAGTGGGGACGGTCTGTAACACTACAGGACCATTCTATACCCACACTGGGAGTGGAGACGGGTCTGTAACACTACAAAAGCATTCTATACACATACTGGGAGTGGGGACGGGTCTGTAACACTACAGTACCATTTTAAACCCACACTGGGAGTGGGGTGGGTCTGTAACACTACAAAACCATTCTATACCCACACTGGGAGTGGGGACAGTCTGTAACACTACAGGAGCATTCTATACCCACACTGGGAGTGGAGACGGGTCTGTAACACTACAAAAGCATTCTATACACATACTGGGAGTGGGGACGGGTCTGTAACACTACAGGACCATTCTAAACCCACACTGGGAGTGGGGTGGGTCTGTAACACTACAAAACCATTCTATACCCACACTGGGAGTGGGGACGTGTCTGTAACACTACAGGACCATTCTATACCCACACTGGGAGTGGGGACGGGTCTGTAACACTACAGGACAATTCTATACCTACACTGGGAGTGGGGACATGTCTGTAACACCACAGGACCATTCTATACCCACACTGGGAGTGGCGACGGGTCTGTAACACTATAGGACCATTCTAAACCCACACTGGGACTGGGGACGGGTCTGTAACACTACAGGACCATTCTAAACCCACACTGGGACTGGGACGGGTCTGTAACACTACAAAACCATTCTATATCCACACTGGGAGTGGGGACGGGTCTGTAACACTACAAGACCATTCTATACCCACACTGGGAGTGGGGACGGGTCTGTAACACTGCAAAACCATTCTATACCACACTGGGAGTGGGGACGGTCTGTAACACTACAGGAGCATTCTATACCCACACTGGGAGTGGGGACAGGTCTGTAACACTACATGACCATTCTATACTCAGACTGATAGTGGGGACGGGTCTGTAACACTGCAAAATCATTCTATACCCACACTGGGAGTTGGGACGGGTCTGTAACACTACAAAACCATTCTATACCCACCCTGAGAGTGTGGCGGGTCTGTAACACTACAAAACAATTCTACACCCACACTGGGAGTGGGGACAGGTCTGTAGAACTACAAAACCATTCTATACCCACACTGGGAGTGGGGAAGGGTCTGTAACACTACAGGACCATTCTAAACCCACACTGGGACTGGGGACGGGTCTGTAACACTACAAAACCATTCTATACCCACCCTGAGAGTGTGGGCGGGTCTGTAACACTACAAAACAATTCTATACACACATTGTGAGTGGGGAAGGGTCTGTAACACTACAGGACCATTCTAAACCCACACTGCGACTGGGGACAGGTCTGTAACACTACAAAACCATTCTATACCCACACTGGGAGTGGGGACGGGTCTGTAACACTACAAAACCATTCCATATCCACACTGGGACTGGAGGCGGGTCTGTAACACTACAAAACCATTCTATACCCACACTCGGAGTGGGGATGGGTCTGTAACACTACGGGACTATTCTATACCCACACTGGGAGTGGGGACGGGTCTGTAACACTACAGGACCATTCTAAACCCACACTGCGACCGGGGACAGGTCTGTAACAATACAAAACCATTCTATACCCCCACTGGGAGTGGAGGCGGGTCTGTAACACTACAAAAGCATTCTATACACATACTGGGAGTGGGGACGGGTCTGTAACACTACAGGACCATTCTATACCCACACTGGGAGTGGGGTGGGTCTGTAACACTACAAAACTATTCTATACCCACACTGGGAGTGGGGACAGTCTGTAACACTACAGGAGCATTCTATACCCACACTGGGAGTGGGGACGTGTCTGTAACACTACAGGACCATTCTATACCCACACTGGGAGTGGGGACGGGTCTGTAACACTACAGGACAATTCTATACCTACACTGGGAGTGGGGACATGTCTGTAACACCACAGGACCATTCTATACCCACACTGGGAGTGGGGACGGGTCTGTAACACTACAAAACCATTCTATACCCACACTGGGAGTGGGGACGGGTCTGTAACACTATAGGACCATTCTAAACCCACACTGGGACTGGGGACGGGTCTGTAACACTACAAAACCATTCTATACCCACACTGGTAGTGGAGGCGGGGTCTGTAACACTACAAAACCATTCTATACCCACACTGGGAGTGGAGGCGGGTCTGTAACACTAGAAAACCATTCTATACCCACACTGGGAGTGGGGACGGGTCTGTAACACTACAGGACCATTTTAAACCCACACTGGGAGTGGGGATGGGTCTGTAACACTACAAAACCATTCTATAGCCACACTGGGAGTGGGGACGGGTCTGTAACACTACAAAAACATTCTATACCCACACTGGGAGTGGGGACGGGTCTGTAACACTACAAAACCATTCTATACACACACTGGGAGTGGGGACGGGTCTGTAACAATACAGGACCATTCTAAACCCACACTGGGACTGGGGACGGGTCTGTAACACTACAGGACCATTCTATACCAACACTGGGAGTGGGGACGGGTCTGTAACACTACAAAACCATTCTATACCCACACTGGGAGTGGGGACGGGTCTGTAACACTACAAAACCATTCTATACCACACTGGGAGTGGGGACGGTCTGTAACACTACAGGAGCATTCTATACCCACACTGGGAGTGGGGACAGGTCTGTATCACTACATGACCATTCTATACTCAGACTGATAGTGGGGACGGGTCTGTAACACTGCAAAATCATTCTATACCCACACTGGGAGTTGGGACGGGTCTGTAACACTACAAAACCATTCTATACCCACCCTGAGAGTGTGGGCGGGTCTGTAACACTACAAAACCATTCTACACCCACACTCGGAGTGGGGACAGGTCTGTAGCACTACAAAACCATTCTATACCCACACTGGGAGCAGGGACGGGACTGTAACACTACAGGACCATTCTAAACCCACACTGGGAGTGGGGATGGGTTTGTAACACTACAAAACCATTCTATACCCACACTGGGAGTGGGGACGGGTCTGTAACACTACAAAAACATTCTATACCCACACTGGGAGTGGGGACGGGTCTGTAACCCTACAGGACCATTCTAAACCCACACTGGGAGTGGGGGCGGGTCTGTAACACTACAGGACCATTCTATACCCACACTGGGAGTGGAGACGGGTCTGTAACACTACAAAAGCATTCTATACACATACTGGGAGTGGGGACGGGTCTGTAACACTACAGGACCATTTTAAACCCACACTGGGAGTGGGGTGGGTCTGTAACACTACAAAACCATTCTATACCCACACTGGGAGTGGGGACAGTCTGTAACACTACAGGAGCATTCTATACCCACACTGGGAGTGGAGACGGGTCTGTAACACTACAAAAGCATTCTATACACATACTGGGAGTGGGGACGGGTCTGTAACACTACAGGACCATTCTAAACCCACACTGGGAGTGGGGTGGGTCTGTAACACTACAAAACCATTCTATACCCACACTGGGAGTGGGGACGTGTCTGTAACACTACAGGACCATTCTATACCCACACTGGGAGTGGGGACGGGTCTGTAACACTACAGGACAATTCTATACCTACACTGGGAGTGGGGACATGTCTGTAACACCACAGGACCATTCTATACCCACACTGGGAGTGGCGACGGGTCTGTAACACTATAGGACCATTCTAAACCCACACTGGGACTGGGGACGGGTCTGTAACACTACAGGACCATTCTAAACCCACACTGGGACTGGGACGGGTCTGTAACACTACAAAACCATTCTATACCCACACTGGGAGTGGGGACGGGTCTGTAACACTACAAGACCATTCTATACCCACACTGGGAGTGGGGACGGGTCTGTAACACTGCAAAACCATTCTATACCACACTGGGAGTGGGGACGGTCTGTAACACTACAGGACCATTCTATACCCACACTGGGAGTGGAGACGGGTCTGTAACACTACAAAAGCATTCTATACACATACTGGGAGTGGGGACGGGTCTGTAACACTACAGGACCATTTTAAACCCACACTGGGAGTGGGGTGGGTCTGTAACACTACAAAACCATTCTATACCCACACTGGGAGTGGGGACAGTCTGTAACACAACAGGAGCATTCTATACCCACACTGGGAGTGGAGACGGGTCTGTAACACTACAAAAGCATTCTATACACATACTGGGAGTGGGGACGGGTCTGTAACACTACAGGACCATTCTAAACCCACACTGGGAGTGGGGTGGGTCTGTAACACTACAAAACCATTCTATACCCACACTGGGAGTGGGGACGTGTCTGTAACACTACAGGACCATTCTATACCCACACTGGGAGTGGGGACGGGTCTGTAACACTACAGGACAATTCTATACCTACACTGGGAGTGGGGACATGTCTGTAACACCACAGGACCATTCTATACCCACACTGGGAGTGGGGACGGTCTGTAACACTACAGGAGCATTCTATACCCACACTGGGAGTGGGGACAGGTCTGTAACACTACATGACCATTCTATACTCAGACTGATAGTGGGGACGGGTCTGTAACACTGCAAAATCATTCTATACCCACACTGGGAGTTGGGACGGGTCTGTAACAATACAAAACCATTCTATACCCACCCTGAGAGTGTGGGCGGGTCTGTAACACTACAAAACCATTCTACACCCACACTGGGAGTGGGGACAGGTCTGTAGTACTACAAAACCATTCTATACCCACACTGGGAGTGGGGAAGGGTCTGTAACACTACAGGACCATTCTAAACCCACACTGGGACTGGGGACGGGTCTGTAACACTACAAAACCATTCTATACCCACCCTGAGAGTGTGGGCGGGTCTGTAACACTACAAAACAATTCTATACACACATTGTGAGTGGGGAAGGGTCTGTAACACTACAGGACCATTCTAAACCCACACTGCGACTGGGGACAGGTCTGTAACACTACAAAACCATTCTATACCCACACTGGGAGTGGGGACGGGTCTGTAACACTACAAAACCATTCCATATCCACACTGGGACTGGAGGCGGGTCTGTAACACTACAAAACCATTCTATACCCACACTGGGAGTGGGGATGGGTCTGTAACACTACGGGACTATTCTATACCCACACTGGGAGCGGGGACGGGTCTGTAACACTACAGGACCATTCTAAACCCACACTGCGACCGGGGACAGTTCTGTAACAATACAAAACCATTCTATACCCACACTGGGAGTGGGGACGGGTCTGTAACACTACAAAACCATTCCATACCCACACTGGGAGTGGAGGCGGGTCTGTAACACTACAAAATCATTCTATACCCACACTGGGAGAGGGGCGGGGCTGTAACACTACAGGACCTTTCTATACCCACACTGGGAGTGGGGACGGGTCTGTAACACTACAAAACCATTCTATACCCACACTGGGAGTGGAGGCGGGTCTGTAACACTACAAAACCATTCTATACCCACACTGGGAGTAGGGACGGGTCTGTAACACGACAGGACCATTCTAAACCCACACTGGGAGTGGGGATGGGTCTGTAACACTACAAAACCATTCTATACCCACACTGGGAGTGGGGACGGGACTGTAACACTACAAAAACATTCTATACCCACACTGGGATTGGGGACGGGTCTGTAACACTACAGGACCATTCTAAACCCACACTGGGAGTGGGGGCGGGTCTGTAACACAACAGGACCATTCTATACCCACACTGGGAGTGGGGACGGGTCTGTAACACTACAACAGCATTCTATACACATACTGGGAGTGGGGACGGGTCTGTAACACTACAGGACCATTCTAAACCCACACTGGGAGTGGGGTGGGTCTGTAACACTACAAAACCATTCTATACCCACACTGGGAGTGGGGACAGTCTGTAACACTACAGGAGCATTCTATACCCACACTGGGAGTGGGGACGTGTCTGTAACACTACAGAACCATTCTATACCCACACTGGGAGTGGGGACGGGTCTGTAACACTACAGGACAATTCTATACCTACACTGGGAGTGGGGACATGTCTGTAACACCACAGGACCATTCTATACCCACACTGGGAGTGGGGACGGGTCTGTAACACTACAAAACCATTCTATACCCACACTGGGAGTGGGGACGGGTCTGTAACACTATAGGACCATTCTAAACCCACACTGGGACTGGGGACGGGTCTGTAACACTACAAAACCATTCTATACCCACACTGGGAGTGGAGGCGGGGTCTGTAACACTACAAAACCATTCTATACCCACACTGGGAGTGGAGGCGGGTCTGTTACACTAGAAAACCATTCTATACCTACACTGGGAGTGGGGATGTGTCTGTAAATCTACAGGACCATTCTATACTCACACTGGGTGTGGGGACGGGTCTGTAACACTACAAAACCATTCTCTTCCCAGACTGCTAGTGGGGACGGGTCTGTAACACTACGGGACCATTTATACCCACACTGGGAGTGGGGACGGATCTGTAACACTACAAAACCATTCTAAACCCACACTGGGAGTGGGGACGGGTCTGTAACACTACAGGACCATTCTAAACCCACACTGGGACTGGGGAAGGGTCTGTAACACTACAAAACCATTCTATACCCACACTGGGAGTGGAGGCGGGTCTGTAACACTACAAAACCATTCTATACCCACACTGGGAGTGGGGACGGGTCTGTAATACTACAGGACCATTTTAAACCCATACTGGGAGTGGGAATGGGTCTGTAACACTACAAAACCATTCTATAGCCACACTGGGAGTGGGGACGGGTCTGTAACACTACAAAAACATTCTATACCCACACTGGGAGTGGGGACGGGTCTGTAACACTACAGGACCATTCTAAACCCACAGTGGGACTGGGGATGGGTCTGTAACACTACAAAACCATTCTATACACACACTGGGAGTGGGCATGGGTCTGTAACACTACAGGACCTTTCTAAACCCACACTGGGACTGGGGACGGTTCTGTAACACTACAAAACCATTCTATACCCACACTGGGAGTGGGGACGGGTCTGTAACACTACAGGACCATTCTAAACCCACACTGGGATTGGGGACGGGTCTGTAACAATACAAAACCATTCTATACCCACACTGGGAGTGGGGACGGGTCTGTAACACTACAGGACCATTCTAAACCCACACTGGGACTGGGGACGGGTCTGTAACACTACAAAACCATTCTATACCCACCCTGAGAGTGTGGGCGGGTCTGTAACACTACAAAACAATTCTATACCCACATTGTGAGTGGGGAAGGGTCTGTAACACTGCAGGACCATTCTAAACCCACACTGCGACTGGGGACAGGTCTGTAACACTACAAAACCATTCTATACCCACACTGGGAGTGGGGACGGGTCTGTAACACTACAAAACCATTCCATATCCACACTGGGACTGGAGGCGGGTCTGTAACACTACAAAACCATTCTATACCCACACTCGGAGTGGGGATGGGTCTGTAACACTACGGGACTATTCTATACCCACACTGGGAGTGGGGACGGGTCTGTAACACTACAGGACCATTCTAAACCCACACTGCGACCGGGGACAGGTCTGTAACAATACAAAACCATTCTATACCCACACTGGGAGTGGAGGCGGGTCTGTAACACTACAAAATCATGCTATACCCACACTGGGAGAGGGGCGGGGCTGTAACACTACAGGACCTTTCTATACCCACACTGGGAGTGGGGACGGGTCTGTAACACTACAAAACCATTCTATACCCACACTGTGAATGGGGACGGGTCTGTAACACTACAAAAACATTCTATACCCACAGTGGGAGTGGGGACGGGTCTGTAACACTACAGGACCATTCTAAACCCACACCGGGAGTGGGGGCGGGTCTGTAACACTACAGGACCATTCTATACCCACACTGGGAGTGGAGACGGGTCTGTAACACTACAAAAGCATTCTATACACATACTGGGAGTGGGGACGGGTCTGTAACACTACAGGACCATTCTATACCCACACTGGGAGTGGGGTGGGTCTGTAACACTACAAAACCATTCTATACCCACACTGGGAGTGGGGACAGTCTGTAACACTACAGGAGCATTCTATACCCACACTGGGAGTGGGGACGTGTCTGTAACACTACAGGACCATTCTATACCCACACTGGGAGTGGGGACGGGTCTGTAACACTACAGGACAATTCTATACCTACACTGGGAGTGGGGACATGTCTGTAACACCACAGGACCATTCTATACCCACACTGGGAGTGGGGACGGGTCTGTAACACTACAAAACCATTCTATACCCACACTGGGAGTGGGGATGGGTCTGTAACACTATAGGACCATTCTAAACCCACACTGGGACTGAGGACGGGTCTGTAACACTACAAAACCATTCTATACCCACACTGGGAGTGGAGGCGGGGTCTGTAACACTACAAAACCATTCTATACCCACACTGGGAGTGGAGGCGGGTCTGTTACACTAGAAAACCATTCTATACCTACACTGGGAGTGGGGATGTGTCTGTAAATCTACAGGACCATTCCATACCCACACTGGGTGTGGGGACGGGTCTGTAACACTACAAAACCATTCTCTTCCCAGACTGATAGTGGGGACGGGTCTGTAACACTACGGGACCATTTATACCCACACTGGGAGTGGGGACGGGTCTGTAACACTACAAAACCATTCTAAACGCACACTGGGAGTGGGGACGGGTCTGTAACACTACAGGACCATTCTAAACCCACACTGGGACTGGGGAAGGGTCTGTAACACTACAAAACCATTCTATACCCACACTGGGAGTGGAGGCGGGTCTGTAACACTACAAAACCATTCTATACCCACACTGGGAGTGGGGACGGGTCTGTAACACTACAGGACCATTTTAAACCCACACTGGGAGTGGGGATGGGTCTGTAACACTACAAAACCATTCTATAGCCACACTGGGAGTGGGGACGGGTCTGTAACACTACAAAAACATTCTATACCCACACTGGGAGTGGGGACGGGTCTGTAACACAACAAAACCATTCTATACACACACTGGGAGTGGGGACGGGTCTGTAACAATACAGGACCATTCTAAACCCACACTGGGACTGGGGACGGGTCTGTAACACTACAGGACCATTCTAAACCCACACTGGGACTGGGACGGGTCTGTAACACTACAACACCATTCTATACCCACACTGGGAGTGGGGACGGGTCTGTAACACTACAAAACCATTCTATACCCACACTGGGAGTGGGGACGGGTCTGTAACACTACAAAACCATTCTATACCACACTGGGAGTGGGGACAGGTCTGTATCACTACATGACCATTCTATACTCAGACTGATAGTGGGGACGGGTCTGTAACACTGCAAAATCATTCTATACCCACACTGGGAGTTGGGACGGGTCTGTAACACTACAAAACCATTCTATACCCACCCTGAGAGTGTGGGCGGGTCTGTAACACTACAAAACCATTCTACACCCACACTGGGAGTGGGGACAGGTCTGTAGCACTACAAAACCATTCTATACCCACACTTGGAGTGGAGGCGGGTCTGTTACACTAGAAAACCATTCTATACCTACACTGGGAGTGGGGATGTGTCTGTAAATCTACAGGACCATTCTATACCCACACTGGGTGTGGGGACGGGTCTGTAACACTACAAAACCATTCTCTTCCCAGACTGATAGTGGGGACGGGTCTATAACACTACAGGACCATTCTAAACCCACACTGGGACTGGGGAAGGGTCTGTAACACTACAAAACCATTCTATACCCACACTGGGAGTGGAGGCGGGTCTGTAACACTACAAAACCATTCTATACCCACACTGGGAGTGGAGACGGGTCTGTAACACTATAGGACCATTCTAAACCCACACTGGGACTGGGGACGGGTCTGTAACACTACAAAACCATTCTATACCACACTGGGAGTGGGGATGGTCTGTAACACTACAGGAGCATTCTATACCCACACTGGGAGTGGGGACAGGTCTGTAACACTACATGACCATTCTATACTCAGACTGATAGTGGGGACGGGTCTGTAACACTGCAAAATCATTCTATACCCACACTGGGAGTTGGGACGGGTCTGTAACACTACAAAAGCATTCTATACCCACCCTGAGAGTGTGGGCGGGTCTGTAACACTACAAAACCATTCTACACCCACACTGGGAGTGGGGACAGGTCTGTAGCACTACAAAACCATTCTATACACACACTGGGAGTGGGGACTGGTCTGTAACACTACAGGACCATTCTAAACCCACACTGGGACTGGGGACATGTCTGTAACACTACAAAACCATTCTATACCCACACTGGGAGTGGGGACGGGTCTGTAACACTACAGGACCATTCTAAACCCACAGTGGGACTGGGGATGGGTCTGTAACACTACAAAACCATTCTATACACACACTGGGAGTGGGGATGGGTCTGTAACACTACAGGACCTTTCTAAACCCACACTGGGACTGGGGACGGTTCTGTAATACTACAAAACCATTCTATACCCACACTGGGAGTGGGGTCGGGTCTGTAACACTACAGGACCATTCTAAACCCACACTGGGATTGGGGACGGGTCTGTAACAATACAAAACCATTCTATACCCACACTGGGAGTGGGGACGGGTCTGTAACACTATAGGACCATTCTAAACCCACACTGGGACTGGGGACGGGTCTGTAACACTACAAAACCATTCTATACCCACCCTGAGAGTGTGGGCGGGTTTGTAACAATACAAAACAATTCTATACCCACATTGTGAGTGGGGAAGGGTCTGTAACACTACAGGACCATTCTAAACCCACACTGCGACTGGGGACAGGTCTGTAACACTACAAAACCATTCTATACCCACACAGGGAGTGGGGACAGGTCTGTAACACTACAAAACCATTCCATATCCACACTGGGACTGGAGGCGGGTCTGTATCACTACATGACCATTCTATACTCAGACCGATAGTGGGGACGGGTCTGTAACACTGCAAAATCATTCTATACCCACACTGGGAGTTGGGACGGGTCTGTAACACTACAAAACCATTCTATACCCACCCTGAGAGTGTGGGCGGGTCTGTAACACTACAAAACCATTCTACACCCACACTGGGTGTGGGGACAGGTCTGTAGCACTACAAAACCATTCTATACCCACACTCGGAGTGGGGATGGGTCTGTAACACTACGGGACTATTCTATACCCACACTGGGAGTGGGGACGGGTCTGTAACACTACAGGACCATTCTAAACCCACACTGCGACCGGGGACAGTTATGTAACAATACAAAACCATTCTATACCCACACTGGGAGTGGGGACGGGTCTGTAACACTACAGGACCATTCTATACCCACACTGGGTGTGGGGACGGGTCTGTAACACTACAAAACCATTCTCTTCCCAGACTGATAGTGGGGACGGGTCTGTAACACTACGGGACCATTTATACCCACACTGGGAGTGGGGACGGGTCTGTAACACTACAAAACCATTCTAAACCCACACTGGGAGTGGGGACGGGTCTGTAACACTACAGGACCATTCTAACCCCACACTGGGACTGGGGAAGGGTCTGTAACACTACAAAACCATTCTATACCCACACTGGGAGTGGAGGCGGGTCTGTAACACTACAAAACCATTCTATACCCACACTGGGAGTGCGGACGGGTCTGTAACACTAAAGGACCATTCTAAACCCACACTGGGAGTGGAGATGGGTCTGTAACACTACAAAACCATTCTATACCCACACTGGGAGTGGGGACGGGTCTGTAACACTACAAAACCATTCTATACCCACACTGGGAGTGGGGACGGGTCTGTAACACTACAAAACCATTCTATACCCACACTGGGAGTGGGGACGGGTCTGTAACAATACAGGACCATTCTAAACCCACACTGGGACTGGGGATGGGTCTGTAACACTACAGGACCATTCTAAACCCAAACTGGGACTGGGGACGGGTCAGTAACACTACAAAACCATTCTATACCCACACTGGGAGTGGGGACGGGTCTGTAACACTACAAAACCATTCTATACCACACTGGGAGTGGGGACGGGTCTGTAACACTGCAGGAGCATTCTATACCCACACTGGGAGTGGGGACATGTCTGTAACACTACATGACCATTCTATACTCAGACTGATAGTGGGGACGGGTCTGTAACACTGCAAAATCATTCTATACCCACACTGGGAGTTGGGACGGGTCTGTAATACTACAAAACCATTCTACACCCACACTGGGAGTGGGGACAGGTCTGTAGCACTACAAAACCATTCTATACACACACTGGGAGTGGGGACTGGTCTGTAACACTACAGGACCATTCTAAACCCACACTGGGACTGGGGACATGTCTGTAACACTACAAAACCATTCTATACCCACACTGGGAGTGGGGACGGGTCTGTAACACTACAGGACCATTCTAAACCCACAGTGGGACTGGGGATGGGTCTGTAACACTACAAAACCATTCTATACACACACTGGGAGTGGGGATGGGTCTGTAACACTACAGGACCTTTCTAAACCCACACTGGGACTGGGGACGGTTCTGTAATACTACAAAACCATTCTATACCCACACTGGGAGTGGGGTCGGGTCTGTAACACTACAGGACCATTCTAAACCCACACTGGGATTGGGGACGGGTCTGTAAAAATACAAAACCATTCTATACCCACACTGGGAGTGGGGACGGGTCTGTAACACTATAGGACCATTCTAAACCCACACTGGGACTGGGGACGGGTCTGTAACACTACAAAACCATTCTATACCCACCCTGAGAGTGTGGGCGGGTTTGTAACAATACAAAACAATTCTATACCCACATTGTGAGTGGGGAAGGGTCTGTAACACTACAGGACCATTCTAAACCCACACTGCGACTGGGGACAGGTCTGTAACACTACAAAACCATTCTATACCCACACAGGGAGTGGGGACAGGTCTGTAACACTACAAAACCATTCCATATCCACACTGGGACTGGAGGCGGGTCTGTATCACTACATGACCATTCTATACTCAGACTGATAGTGGGGACGGGTCTGTAACACTGCAAAATCATTCTATACCCACACTGGGAGTTGGGACGGGTCTGTAACACTACAAAACCATTCTATACCCACCCTGAGAGTGTGGGCGGGTCTGTAACACTACAAAACCATTCTACACCCACACTGGGTGTGGGGACAGGTCTGTAGCACTACAAAACCATTCTATACCCACACTCGGAGTGGGGATGGGTCTGTAACACTACGGGACTATTCTATACCCACACTGGGAGTGGGGACGGGTCTGTAACACTACAGGACCATTCTAAACCCACACTGCGACCGGGGACAGTTATGTAACAATACAAAACCATTCTATACCCACACTGGGAGTGGGGACGGGTCTGTAACACTACAGGACCATTCTATACCCACACTGGGTGTGGGGACGGGTCTGTAACACTACAAAACCATTCTCTTCCCAGACTGATAGTGGGGACGGGTCTGTAACACTACGGGACCATTTATACCCACACTGGGAGTGGGGACGGGTCTGTAACACTACAAAACCATTCTAAACCCACACTGGGAGTGGGGACGGGTCTGTAACACTACAGGACCATTCTAACCCCACACTGGGACTGGGGAAGGGTCTGTAACACTACAAAACCATTCTATACCCACACTGGGAGTGGAGGCGGGTCTGTAACACTACAAAACCATTCTATACCCACACTGGGAGTGGGGACGGGTCTGTAACACTAAAGGACCATTCTAAACCCACACTGGGAGTGGAGATGGGTCTGTAACACTACAAAACCATTCTATACCCACACTGGGAGTGGGGACGGGTCTGTAACACTACAAAACCATTCTATACCCACACTGGGAGTGGGGACGGGTCTGTAACACTACAAAACCATTCTATACCCACACTGGGAGTGGGGACGGGTCTGTAACAATACAGGACCATTCTAAACCCACACTGGGACTGGGGATGGGTCTGTAACACTACAGGACCATTCTAAACCCAAACTGGGACTGGGGACGGGTCAGTAACACTACAAAACCATTCTATACCCACACTGGGAGTGGGGACGGGTCTGTAACACTACAAAACCATTCTATACCACACTGGGAGTGGGGACGGGTCTGTAACACTGCAGGAGCATTCTATACCCACACTGGGAGTGGGGACATGTCTGTAACACTACATGACCATTCTATACTCAGACTGATAGTGGGGACGGGTCTGTAACACTGCAAAATCATTCTATACCCACACTGGGAGTTGGGACGGGTCTGTAATACTACAAAACCATTCTATACCCACCCTGAGAGTGTGGGCGGGTCTGTAACACTACAAAACCATTCTATACACACACTGGGAGTGGGGACAGGTCTGTAGAACTACAAAACCATTCTATAGCCACACTGGGAGTGGGGACGGGTCTGTAACACTACAGGACCATTCTAAACCCACACTGGGACTGGGGACATGTCTGTAACACTACAAAACCATTCTATACCCACACTGGGAGTGGGGACGGGTCTGTAACACTACAAAACCATTCTATACCCACACTGGGAGTGGGGACAGGTCTGTAGCACTACAAAACCATTCTATAGCCACACTGGGAGTGGGGACGGGTTTGTAACACTACAGGACCATTCTAAACCCACACTGGGACTGGGGACATGTCTGTAACACTACAAAACCATTCTATACCCACACTGGGAGTGTGGGCGGGTCTGTAACACTACAAAACAATTCTATACCCACACTGGGAGTGGGGACAGGTATGTAGCACTACAAAACCATTCTATAGCCACACTGGGAGTGGGGACGGGTCTGTAACACTACAGGACCATTCTAAACCCACACTGGGACTGGGGACATGTCTGTAACACTACAAAACCATTCTATACCCACACTGGGAGTGGGGACGGGTCTGTAACACTACAAAACCATTCTATACCACACTGGGAGTGGGGACGGTCTGTAACACTACAGGAGCATTCTATACCCACACTGGGAGTGGGGACATGTCTGTAACACTACATGACCATTCTATACTCAGACTGATAATGGGGACGAGTCTGTAACACTGCAAAATCATTCTATACCCACACTGGGAGTTGGGACGGGTCTGTAATACTGCAAAACCATTCTATACCCACCCTGAGAGTGTGGGCGGGTCTGTAACACTACAAAACCATTCTATACCCACACTGGGAGTGGGGACAGGTCTGTAGCACTGCAAAACCATTCTATAGCCACACTGGGAGTGGGGACGGGTCGGTAACACTACAGGACCATTCTAAACACACACTGGGACTGGGCACATGTCTGTAACACTACAAAACCATTCTATTCCCACACTGGGAGTGGGGACGGGTCTGTAACACTACAGGACCATTCTATACACACACTGGGAGTGGGGATGGGTCTGTAACACTACAGGACCTTTCTAAACCAACACTGGGACTGGGGACGGTTCTGTAATACTACAAAACCATTCTATACACACACTGGGAGTGGGGACGGGTCTGTAACACTACAGGACCATTCTAAACCCACACTGGGATTGGGGACGGGTCTGTAACAATACAAAACAATTCTATACCCACACTGGGATTGGGGATGGGTCTGTAACACTACAGGACCATTCTAAACCCACACTGGGACTGGGGACGGGTCTGTAACACTACAGAACCATTCTAAACCCACACTGCGACTGGGGACAGGTCTGTAACAATACAAAACAATTCTATACCCACACTGGGAGTGGGGATGGGTCTGTAACACTACGGGACCATTCTATACCCACACTGGGACTGGGGACGGGTCTGTAACACTACAAAACCATTCTATACCCACCCTGAGAGTGTGGGCGGGTTTGTAACACTACAAAACAATTCTATACCCACATTGTGAGTGGGGAAGGGTCTGTAACACTACAGGACCATTCTAAACCCACACTGCGACTGGGGACAGGTCTGTAACACTACAAAACCATTCCATATCCACACTGGGACTGGAGGCGGGTCTGTATCACTACATGACCATTCTATACTCAGACTGATAGTGGGGACGGGTCTGTAACACTGCAAAATCATTCTATACCCACACTGGGAGTTGGGACGGGTCTGTAACACTACAAAACCATTCTATACCCACCCTGAGAGTGTGGGCGGGTCTGTAACACTACAAAACCATTCTACACCCACACTGGGAGTGGGGACAGGTCTGTAGCACTACAAAACCATTCTATACCCACACTCGGAGTGGGGATGGGTCTGTAACACTACGGGACTATTCTATACCCACACTGGGAGTGGGGACGGGTCTGTAACACTACAGGACCATTCTAAACCCACACTGCGACCGGGGACAGTTATGTAACAATACAAAACCATTCTATACCCACACTGGGAGTGGGGACGGGTCTGTAACACTACAGGACCATTCTATACCCACACTGGGTGTGGGGACGGGTCTGTAACACTACAAAACCATTCTCTTCCCAGACTGATAGTGGGGACGGGTCTGTAACACTACGGGACCATTTATACCCAAACTGGGAGTGGGGACGGGTCTGTAACACTACAAAACCATTCTAAACCCACACTGGGAGTGGGGACGGGTCTGTAACACTACAGGACCATTCTAACCCCACACTGGGACTGGGGAAGGGTCTGTAACACTACAAAACCATTCTATACCCACACTGGGAGTGGAGGCGGGTCTGTAACACTACAAAACCATTCTATACCCACACTGGGAGTGGGGACGGGTCTGTAACACTAAAGGACCATTCTAAACCCATACTGGGAGTGGGGATGGGTCTGTAACACTACAAAACCATTCTATACCCACACTGGGAGTGGGGACGGGTCTGTAACACTACAAAACCATTCTATACCCACACTGGGAGTGGGGACGGGTCTGTAACACTACAAAACCATTCTATACCCACACTGGGAGTGGGGACGGGTCTGTAACAATACAGGACCATTCTAAACCCACACTGGGACTGGGGATGGGTCTGTAACACTACAGGACCATTCTAAACCCAAACTGGGACTGGGGACGGGTCTGTAACACTACAAAACCATTCTATACCCACACTGGGAGTGGGGACGGGTCTGTAACACTACAAAACCATTCTATACCACACTGGGAGTGGGGACGGGTCTGTAACACTACAGGAGCATTCTATACCCACACTGGGAGTGGGGACATGTCTGTAACACTACATGACCATTCTATACTCAGACTGATAGTGGGGACGGGTCTGTAACACTGCAAAATCATTCTATACCCACACTGGGAGTTGGGACGGGTCTGTAATACTACAAAACCATTCTATACCCACCCTGAGAGTGTGGGCGGGTCTGTAACACTACAAAACCATTCTATACACACACTGGGAGTGGGGACAGGTCTGTAGAACTACAAAACCATTCTATAGCCACACTGGGAGTGGGGACGGGTCTGTAACACTACAGGACCATTCTAAACCCACACTGGGACTGGGGACATGTCTGTAACACTACAAAACCATTCTATACCCACACTGGGAGTGGGGACGGGTCTGTAACACTACAAAACCATTCTATACCCACACTGGGAGTGGGGACAGGTCTGTAGCACTACAAAACCATTCTATAGCCACACTGGGAGTGGGGACGGGTTTGTAACACTACAGGACCATTCTAAACCCACACTGGGACTGGGGACATGTCTGTAACACTACAAAACCATTCTATACCCACACTGGGAGTGTGGGCGGGTCTGTAACACTACAAAACAATTCTATACCCACACTGGGAGTGGGGACAGGTATGTAGCACTACAAAACCATTCTATAGCCACACTGGGAGTGGGGACGGGTCTGTAACACTACAGGACCATTCTAAACCCACACTGGGACTGGGGACATGTCTGTAACACTACAAAACCATTCTATACCCACACTGGGAGTGGGGACGGGTCTGTAACACTACAAAACCATTCTATACCACACTGGGAGTGGGGACGGTCTGTAACACTACAGGAGCATTCTATACCCACACTGGGAGTGGGGACATGTCTGTAACACTACATGACCATTCTATACTCAGACTGATAGTGGGGACGAGTCTGTAACACTGCAAAATCATTCTATACCCACACTGGGAGTTGGGACGGGTCTGTAATACTGCAAAACCATTCTATACCCACCCTGAGAGTGTGGGCGGGTCTGTAACACTACAAAACCATTCTATACCCACACTGGGAGTGGGGACAGGTCTGTAGCACTGCAAAACCATTCTATAGCCACACTGGGAGTGGGGACGGGTCGGTAACACTACAGGACCATTCTAAACCCACACTGGGACTGGGCACATGTCTGTAACACTACAAAACCATTCTATTCCCACACTGGGAGTGGGGACGGGTCTGTAACACTACAGGACCATTCTATACACACACTGGGAGTGGGGATGGGTCTGTAACACTACAGGACCTTTCTAAACCAACACTGGGACTGGGGACGGTTCTGTAATACTACAAAACCATTCTATACACACACTGGGAGTGGGGACGGGTCTGTAACACTACAGGACCATTCTAAACCCACACTGGGATTGGGGACGGGTCTGTAACAATACAAAACAATTCTATACCCACACTGGGATTGGGGATGGGTCTGTAACACTACAGGACCATTCTAAACCCACACTGGGACTGGGGACGGGTCTGTAACACTACAGAACCATTCTAAACCCACACTGCGACTGGGGACAGGTCTGTAACAATACAAAACAATTCTATACCCACACTGGGAGTGGGGATGGGTCTGTAACACTACGGGACCATTCTATACCCACTCTGGGAGTGTGGATGGGTCTGTAACACTACAGGACCATTCTAAACCCACACTGCGACTGGGGACAGGTCTGTAAAAATACAAAACCATTCTATACCCACACTGGGAGTGGGGACCGGTCTGTAACACTACAAAACAATTCCATACCCACACTGGGAGTGGAGGCGGGTCTGTAACACTACAAAATCATTCTATACCCACACTGGGAGAGGGGCGGGGCTGTAACACTACAGGACCATTCTATACCCACACTGGGAGTGGTTACCGGTCTGTAACACTACAAAACCATTCTATACCCACACTGGGTGTGGGGACGGGTCTGTAACACTACAGGACCATTGTAAACCCACACTGGGAGTGGGGCGGGTCTGTAACACTACAAAACCATTCTATACCCACACTGGGAGTGGGGACGGTCTGTAACACTACAAAACCATTCTATACCCACACTGGGAGTGGGGACGGGTCTGTAACACTACAGGACCATTCTAAACCCACACTGGGACTGGGGCCGGGTCTGTAACACTACAGGATAATTCTATACCCACACTAGGAGTGGGTTCATGTCTGTAACACCACAGGACCATTCTATACCCACACTGGGAGTGGGGACGGGTCTGTAACACTACAGGAGCATTCTATACCCACACTGGGAGTGGGGACGGGTCTGTAACACTACAGGACCATTCTATACCCACACTGGGAGTGGGGACGGGTCTGTAACACTACAGGAGCATTCTATACCCATACTGGGAGTGGGGACGGGTCTGTAACACTACAGGAGCATTCTATACCCACACTGGGGGTGGGGACGGGTCTGTAACACTACAGGACCATTCTAAACCCACACTGGGACTGGGACGGGTCTGTAAAACTACAAAGCCATTCTATACCCACACTGGGAGTGGAGGCGGGGCCTGTTAACACTACAAAACCATTCTATACCCACACTGGGAGTGGAGGCGGGGTCTGTAACACTACAAAACCATTCTATATCCACACTGGGAGTGGGGACAGGTTGGTAACACTACAAAACCATTCTATACCCATACTGGGAGTGGGGACGGGTCTGTAACACTACAAAACCATTCTCTTCCCAGATTGATAGTGGGGAAGGGTCTGTAACACTACGGGACCATTTATACCCACACTGGGAGTGGGGACGGGTCTGTAACAGTACAGGACCATTCCAAACCCACACTGGGAGTGTGGACGGGTCTGTAACACTACAAAACCATTCTATACACACACTGGGAGTGGGGACGGGTCTGTAACACTGCAGGACCATTCTAAACCCACACTGGGACTGGGGACGGGTCTGTAACACTACAAAACCATTCTATACCCACACTGGGAGTGGGGACGGGTCTGTAACACAACAGGACCATTCTATACCCACACTGGGAGTGGGGACGGGTCTGTAACAATACAAAACCATTCTATACCCACACTGGGAGTGGGGACGGGTCTGTAACACTATAGGACCATTCTAAACCCACACTGGGACTGGGGACGGGTCTGTAACACTACAAAACCATTCTATACCCACCCTGAGAGTGTGGGCGGGTCTGTAACACTACAAAACAATTCTATACCCACATTGTGAGTGGCGAAGGGTCTGTAACACTACAGGACCATTCTAAACCCACACTGCGACAGGGGACAGGTCTGTAACACTACAAAACCATTCTATACCCACACTGGGAGTGGGGACGGGTCTGTAACACTACAAAACCATTCCACATCCACACTGGGACTGGAGGCGGGTCTGTAACACTACAAAACCATTCTATACCCACACTGGGAGTGGGGATGGGTCTGTAACACTACGGGACTATTCTATACCCACACTGGAAGTGGGGACGGGTCTGTAACACTACAGGACCATTGAAAACCCACACTGCGACCGGGGACAGTTCTGTAACAATACAAAACCATTCTATACCCACACTGGGAGTGGGGACGGGTCTGTAACACTACAAAACCATTCTCTTCCCAGACTGATAGTGGGGACGGGTCTGTAAGACTACAGGAAAATTCTATACCTACACTGGGAGTGGGGACATGTCTGTAACACCACAGGACCATTCTATACCCACACTGGGAGTGGGGACGGGTCTGTAACACTACAAAACCATTGTATACCCACACTGGGAGTGGGGACGGGTCTGTAACACTATAGGACCATTCTAAACCCACACTGGGACTGGGGACGGGTCTGTAACACTAGAAAACCATTCTATACCCACACTGGGAGTGGAGGCGGGGTCTGTAACACTACAAAACCATTCTATACCCACACTGGGAGTGGAGGCGGGTCTGTTACACTAGAAAACCATTCTATACCTACACTGGGAGTGGGGATGTGTCTGTAAATCTACAGGACCATTCTATACCCACACTGGGTGTGGGGACGGGTCTGTAACACTACAAAACCATTCTCTTCCCAGACTGATAGTGGGGACGGGTCTGTAACACTACGGGACCATTTATACCCACACTGGGAGTGGGGACGGGTCTGTAACACTACAAAACCATTCTAAACCCACACTGGGAGTGGGGACGGGTCTGTAACACTACAGGACCATTCTAACCCCACACTGGGACTGGGGAAGGGTCTGTAACACTACAAAACCATTCTATACCCACACTGGGAGTGGAGGCGGGTCTGTAACACTACAAAACCATTCTATACCCACACTGGGAGTGGGGACGGGTCTGTAACACTAAAGGACCATTCTAAACCCACACTGGGAGTGGGGATGGGTCTGTAACACTACAAAACCATTCTATACCCACACTGGGAGTGGGGACGGGTCTGTAACACTACAAAAACATTCTATACCCACACTGGGAGTGGGGACGGGTCTGTAACACTACAAAACCATTCTATACCCACACTGGGAGTGGGGACGGGTCTGTAACAATACAGGACCATTCTAAACCCACACTGGGACTGGGGATGGGTCTGTAACACTACAGGACCATTCTAAACCCAAACTGGGACTGGGGACGGGTCTGTAACACTACAAAACCATTCTATACCCACACTGGGAGTGGGGACGGGTCTGTAACACTACAAAACCATTCTATACCACACTGGGAGTGGGGACGGGTCTGTAACACTACAGGAGCATTCTATACCCACACTGGGAGTGGGGACATGTCTGTAACACTACATGACCATTCTATAGTCAGACTGATAGTGGGGACGGGTCTGTAACACTGACAAATCATTCTATACCCACACTGGGAGTTGGGACGGGTCTGTAATACTACAAAACCATTCTATACCCACACTGGGAGTGGGGACAGGTCTGTAGCACTACAAAACCATTCTATAGCCACACTGGGAGTGGGGACGGGTCTGTAACACTACAGGACCATTCTAAACCCACACTGGGACTGGGGACATGTCTGTACCACTACAGGACCATTCTAAACCCACACTGGGACTGGGGACATCTCTGTAACACTACAAAACCATTCTATTCCCACACTGGGAGTGGGGACGGGTCTGTAAC
This sequence comes from Hemitrygon akajei, assembly GCF_048418815.1. Taxonomy (NCBI): domain Eukaryota; kingdom Metazoa; phylum Chordata; class Chondrichthyes; order Myliobatiformes; family Dasyatidae; genus Hemitrygon; species Hemitrygon akajei. The sequence continues at coordinate 98,964,819 of NC_133132.1, forward strand.
ACTACAGGACCATTCTATACACACACTGGGAGTGGGGATGGGTCTGTAACACTACAGGACCTTTCTAAACCCACACTGGGACTGGGGACGGCTCTGTAACACTACAAAACCATTCTATACACACACTGGGAGTGGGGACGGGTCTGTAACACTACAGGACCATTCTAAACCCACACTGGGATTGGGGACGGGTCTGTAACAATACAAAACAATTCTATACCCACACTGGGAGTGGGGATGGGTCTGTAACACTACAGGACCATTCTAAACCCACACTGGGACTGGGGACGGGTCTGTAACACTACAAAACCATTCTATACCCACCCTGAGAGTGTGGGCGGGTCTGTAACACTACAAAACAATTCTATACCCACATTGTGAGTGGGGAAGGGTCTGTAACACTACAGGACCATTCTAAACCCACACTGCGACTGGGGACAGGTCTGTAACACTACAAAACCATTCTATACCCACACTGGGAGTGGGGACGGGTCTGTAATACTACAAAACCATTCCATATCCACACTGGGAGTGGAGGCGGGTCTGTAATACTACAAAACCATTCTATACCCACACTGGGAGTGGGGATGGGTCTGTAACACTACGGGACCATTCTATACCCACTCTGGGAGTGTGGATGGGTCTGTAACACTACAGGACCATTCTAAACCCACACTGCGACTGGGGACAGGTCTGTAACAATACAAAACCATTCTATACCCACACTGGGAGTGGGGACGGGTCTGTAACACTACAAAACCATTCCATACCCACACTGGGAGTGGAGGCGGGTCTGTAACACTACAAAATCATTCTATACCCACACTGGGAGAGGGGCGGGGCTGTAACACTACAGGACCATTCTATACCCACACTGGGAGTGGTTACCGGTCTGTAACACTACAAAACCATTCTATACCCACACTGGGAGTGGGGACGGGTCTGTAACACTACAAAACCATTCTATACCCACACTGGTAGTGGGGACGGATCTGTAACACTACAGGGCCATTCTAAACCCAGACTGGGAGTGGGGGCAGGTCTGTAACACTACAGGACCATTCTATACCCACACTGGGAGTGGAGACGGGTCTGTAACACTACAAAAGCATTCTATACCCACACTGGGTGTGGGGACGGGTCTGTAACACTACAGGACCATTCTAAACCCACACTGGGACTGGGGACGGGTCTGTAACACTACAGGAGCATTCTATACCCACACTGGGAGTGGGGACGTGAATGTCACACTACAGGACCATTCTATACGCACACTGGGAGTGGGGACGGGTCTGTAACACTACAGGACAATTCTATACCTACACTGGGAGTGGGGACATGTCTGTAACACCACAGTACCATTCTATACCCACACTGGGAGTGGGGACTGGTCTGTAACACTACAAAACCATTCTATACCCACACTTGGAGTGGGGACGGGTCTGTAACACTACAGGACCATTCTAAACCCACACTGGGACTGGGGACGGGTCTGTAAAACTTCAAAACCATTCTATACCCACACTGGGAGTGGAGGCGGGGCCTGTTAACACTACAAAACCATTCTATACCCACACTGGGAGTGGAGGCGGGGTCTGTAACACTACAAAACCATTCTATATCCACACTGGGAGTGGGGACAGGTTTGTAACACTACAAAACCATTCTATACCCATACTGGGAGTGGGGACGGGTCTGTAACACTACAAAACCATTCTCTTCCCAGACTGATAGTGGGGAAGGGTCTGTAACACTACGGGACCATTTATACCCACACTGGGAGTGGGGATGGGTCTGTAACAGTACAGGACCATTCCAAACCCACACTGGGAGTGGGGACGGGTCTGTAACAATACAAAACCATTCTATACCCACACTGGGAGTGGGGACGGGTCTGTAACACTGCAGGACCATTCTAAACCCACACTGGGACTGGGGACGGGTCTGTAACACTACAAAACCATTCTATACCCACACTGGGAGTGGGGACGGGTCTGTAACAGAACAGGACCATTCTATACCCACACTGGGAGTGGGGACGGGTCTGTAACACTACAGGACCATTCTATACCCACACTGGGAGTGGGGACGTGAATGTCACACTACAGGACCATTCTATACCCACACTGGGAGTGGGGACGGGTCTGTAACACTACAGGACAATTCTATACCTACACTGGGAGTGGGGACATGTCTGTAACACCACAGTACCATTCTATACCCACACTGGGAGTGGGGACTGGTCTGTAACACTACAAAACCATTCTATACCCACACTTGGAGTGGGGACGGGTCTGTAACACTACAGGACCATTCTAAACCCACACTGGGACTGGGGACGGGTCTGTAACACTACAAAACCATTCTATACCCACACTGGGTGTGGGGACGGGTCTGTAACACTACAAAACCATTCCATATCCACACTGGGAGTGGAGGCGGGTCTGTAACACTACAAAACCATTCTATACCCACACTGGGAGTGGGGATGGGTCTGTAACACTACGGGACCATTCTATACCCACTCTGGGAGTGTGGATGGGTCTGTAAAACTACAGGACCATTCTAAACCCACACTGCGACTGGGGACAGGTCTGTAACAATACAAAACCATTCTATACCCACACTGGGAGTGGGGACGGGTCTGTAACACTACAAAACCATTCCATACCCACACTGGGAGTGGAGGCGGGTCTGTAACACTACAAAATCATTCTATACCCACACTGGGAGAGGGGCGGGGCTGTAACACTACAGGACCACTCTATACCCACACTGGGAGTGGTTACCGGTCTGTAACACTACAAAACCATTCTATACCCACACTGGCAGTGGGGACGGGTCTGTAACACTACAAAACCATTCTATACCCACACTGGTAGTGGGGACGGATCTGTAACACTACAGGACCATTCTAAACCCAGACTGGGAGTGGGGGCATGTCTGTAACACTACAAAACCATTCTATACCCACACTGGGTGTGGGGACGGGTCTGTAACACTACAAAACCATTCCATATCCACACTGGGAGTGGAGGCGGGTCTGTAACACTACAAAACCATTCTATACCCACACTGGGAGTGGGGATGGGTCTGTAACACTACGGGACCATTCTATACCCACTCTGGGAGTGTGGATGGGTCTGTAAAACTACAGGACCATTCTAAACCCACACTGCGACTGGGGACAGGTCTGTAACAATACAAAACCATTCTATACCCACACTGGGAGTGGGGACGGGTCTGTAACACTACAAAACCATTCCATACCCACACTGGGAGTGGAGGCGGGTCTGTAACACTACAAAATCATTCTATACCCACACTGGGAGAGGGGCGGGGCTGTAACACTACAGGACCATTCTATACCCACACTGGGAGTGGGGACGGGTCTGTAACACTATAAAACCATTCTATACCCACACTGGCAGTGGGGACGGATCTGTAACACTACAGGACCATTCTAAACCCAGACTGGGAGTGGGGGCGGGTCTGTAACACTACAGGACCATTCTATACCCACACTGGGAGTGGAGACGGGTCTGTAACACTACAAAAGCATTCTATACCCACACTGGGTGTGGGGACGGGTCTGTAACACTACAGGACCATTGTAAACCCACACTGGGAGTGGGGCGGGTCTGTAACACTACAAAACCATTCTATACCCACACTGGGAGTGGGGACGGTCTGTAACACTACAAAACCATTCTATACCCACACTGGGTGTGGGGACGGGTCTGTAACACAACAGGACCAATCTATACCCACACTGGGAGTGGGGGACGGGTCTGTAACACTACAGGATAATTCTATACCCACACTAGGAGAGGGACATGTCTGTAACACCACAGGACCATTCTATACCCACACTGGGAGTGGGGACGGGTCTGTAACACTACAGGAGCATTCTATACCCACACTGGGAGTGGGGACGTGAATGTAACACTACAGGACCATTCTATACCCACACTGGGAGTGGGGACGGGTCTGTAACACTACAGGACAATTGTAGACCTGCACTGGGAGTGGGGACATGTCTGTAACACCACAGGACCATTCTATACCCACACTGGGAGTGGGGACTGGTCTGTAACACTACAAAACCATTCTATACCCACACTGGGAGTGGGGACGGGTCTGTAACACTACAGGACCATTCTAAACCCACACTGCGACTGGGGACAGGTCTGTAACACTACAAAACCATTCTATACCCACACTGGGTGTGGGGACGGGTCTGTAACACTAAAAAACCATTCTAAACCCACAGTGGGACTGGGGACGGGTTTGTAACACTACAAAACCATTCTATACACACACTGGGAGTGGGGATGGGTCTGTAACACTACAGGACCTTTCTAAACCCACACTGGGACTGGGGACGGTTCTGTAACACTACAAAACCATTCTATACACACACTGGGAGTGGGGACAGGTCTGTAGCACTACAAAACCATTCTATAGCCACACTGGGAGTGGGGACGGGTCTGTAACACTACAGGACCATTCTAAACCCACACTGGGACTGGGGACATGTCTGTAACACTACAGGACCATTCTAAACCCACACTGGGACTGGGGACATGTCTGTAACACTACAAAACCATTCTATACCCACACTGGGAGTGGGGACAGGTCTGTAGCACTACAAAACCATTCTATAGCCACACTGGGAGTGGGGACGGGTCTGTAACACTACAGGACCATTCTAAACCCACACTGGGACTGGGGACATGTCTGTAACTCTACAGGACCATTCTAAACCCACACTGGGACTGGGGACATGTCTGTAACACTACAAAACCATTCTATACCAACACTGGGAGTGGGGACAGGTCTGTAGCACTACAAAACCATTCTATAGCCACACTGGGAGTGGGGACGGGTCTGTAACACTACAGGACCATTCTAAACCCACACTGGGACTGGGGACATGTCTGTAACACTACCAAACCATTCTATTCCCACACTGGGAGTGGGGACGGGTCTGTAACACTACAGGACCATTCTATACACACACTGGGAATGGGGATGGGTCTGTAACACTACAGGACCTTTCTAAACCCACACTGGGACTGGGGACGGTTCTGTAACACTACAAAACCATTCTATACACACACTGGGAGTGGGGACGGGTCTGTAACACTACAGGACCATTCTAAACCCACACTGGGATTGGGGACGGGTCTGTAACAATACAAAACAATTCTATACCCACACTGGGAGTGGGGATGGGTCTGTAACACTACAGGACCATTCTAAACCCACACTGGGAATGGGGACGGGTCTGTAACACTACAAAACCATTCTATACCCACCCTGAGAGTGTGGGCGGGTCTGTAACACTACAAAACAATTCTATACCCACATTGTGAGTGGGGAAGGGTCTGTAACACTACAGGACCATTCTAAACCCACACTGCGACTGGGGACAGGTCTGTAACACTACAAAACCATTCTATACCAACACTGGGAGTGGGGACGGGTCTGTAACACTACAAAACCATTCCATATCCACACTGGGAGTGGAGGCGGGTCTGTAACAATACAAAACCATTCTATACCCACACTGGTAGTGGGGATGGGTCTGTAACACTACGGGACCATTCTATACCCACTCTGGGAGTGTGGATGGGTCTGTAACACTACAGGACCATTCTAAACCCACACTGCGACTGGGGAGAGGTCTGTAACAATACAAAACCATTCTATACCCACACTGGGAGTGGGGACGGGTCTGTAACACTACAAAACCATTCCATACCCACACTGGGAGTGGAGGCGGGTCTGTAACACTACAAAATCATTCTATACCCACACTGGGAGAGGGGCGGGGCTGTAACACTACAGGACCACTCTATACCCACACTGGGAGTGGTTACCGGTCTGTAACACTACAAAACCATTCTATACCCACACTGGGAGTGGGGACGGGTCTGTAACACTACAAAACAATTCTATACCCACACTGGTAGTGGGGACGGATCTGTAACACTACAGGACCATTCTAAACCCAGACTGGGAGTGGGGGCAGGTCCGTAACACTACAGGACCATTCTATACACACACTGGGAGTGGAGACGGGTCTGTAACACTACAAAAGCATTCTATACCCACACTGGGTGTGGGGACGGGTCTGTAACACTACAGGACCATTGTAAACCCACACTGCGAGTGGGGCGGGTCTGTAACACTACAATACCATTCTATACCCACACTGGGAGTGGGGACGGTCTGTAACACTACAAAACCATTCTATACCCACACTGGGAGTGGGGACGGGTCTGTAACACTACAGGACCATTCTAAACCCGCACTGGGACTGGGGACGGGTCTGTAACACTACAGGATAATTCTATACCCACACTAGGAGTGGGTCATGTCTGTAACACCACAGGACCATTCTATACCCACACTGGGAGTGGGGACGGGTCTGTAACACTACAGGAGCATTCTATACCCACACTGGGAGTGGAGACGGGTCTGTAACACTACAAAAGCATTCTATACCCACACTGGGTGTGGGGACGGGTCTGTAACACTACAGGACCATTGTAAACCCACACTGGGAGTGGGGCCGGTCTGTAACTCTACAAAACCATTCTATACCAACACTGGGAGTGGGGACGGTCTGTAACACTACAAAACCATTCTATACCCACACTGGGTGTGGGGACGGGTCTGTAACACGACAGGACCAATCTATACCCACACTGGGAGTGGGGGACGGGTCTGTAACACTACAGGATAATTCTATACCCACACTAGGAGAGGGACATGTCTGTAACACCACAGGACCATTCTATACCCACACTGGGAGTGGGGACGGGTCTGTAACACTTCAGGAGCATTCTATACCCACACTGGGAGTGGGGACGTGAATGTAACACTACAGGACCATTCTATACCCACACTGGGAGTGGGGACGGGTCTGTAACACTACAGGACAATTGTATACCTGCACTGGGAGTGGGGACATGTCTGTAACACCACAGGACCATTCTATACCCACACTGGGAGTGGGGACTGGTCTGTAACACTACAAAACCATTCTATACCCACACTGGGAGTGGGGACGGGTCTGTAACACTACAGGACCATTCTAAACCCACACTGCGACTGGGGACAGGTCTGTAACACTACAAAACCATTCTATACCCACACTGGGTGTGGGAACGGGTCTGTAACACTACAAAACCATTCTAAACCCACAGTGGGACTGGGGACGGGTTTGTAACACTACAAAACCATTCTATACACACACTGGGAGTGGGGATGGGTCTGTAACACTACAGGACCTTTCTAAACCCACACTGGGACTGGGGACGGTTCTGTAACACTACAAAACCATTCTATACACACACTGGGAGTGGGGACAGGTCTGTAGCACTACAAAACCATTCTATAGCCACACTGGGAGTGGGGACGGGTCTGTAACACTACAGGACCATTCTAAACCCACACTGGGACTGGGGACATGTCTGCAACACTACAGGACCATTCTAAACCCACACTGGGACTGGGGACATGTCTGTAACACTACAAAACCATTCTATACCCACACTGGGAGTGGGGACAGGTCTGTAGCACTACAAAACCATTCTATAGCCACACTGGGAGTGGGGACGGGTCTGTAACACTACAGGACCATTCTAAACCCACACTGGGACTGGGGACATGTCTGTAACTCTACAGGACCATTCTAAACCCACACTGGGACTGGGGACATGTCTGTAACACTACAAAACCATTCTATACCCACACTGGGAGTGGGGACAGGTCTGTAGCACTACAAAACAATTCTATAGCCACACTGGGAGTGGGGACGGGTCTGTAACACTACAGGACCATTCTAAACCCACACTGGGACTGGGGACATGTCTGTAACACTACAAAACCATTCTATTCCCACACTGGGAGTGGGGACGGGTCTGTAACACTACAGGACCATTCTATACACACACTGGGAGTGGGGATGGGTCTGTAACACTACAGGACCTTTCTAAACCCACACTGGGACTGGGGACGGTTCTGTAACACTACAAAACCATTCTATACACACACTGGGAGTGGGGACGGGTCTGTAACACTACAGGGCCATTCTAAACCCACACTGGGATTGGGGACGGGTCTGTAACAATACAAAACAATTCTATACCCACACTGGGAGTGGGGATGGGTCTGTAACACTACAGGACCATTCTAAACCCACACTGGGACTGGGGACGGGTCTGTAACACTACAAAACCATTCTATACCCACCCTGAGAGTGTGGGCGGGTCTGTAACACTACAAAACAATTCTATACCCACATTGTGAGTGGGGAAGGGTCTGTAACACTACAGGACCATTCGAAACCCACACTGCGACTGGGGACAGGTCTGTAACACTACAAAACCATTCTATACCAACACTGGGAGTGGGGACGGGTCTGTAACACTACAAAACCATTCCATATCCACACTGGGAGTGGAGGCGGGTCTGTAATACTACAAAACCATTCTATACCCACACTGGTAGTGGGGATGGGTCTGTAACACTACGGGACCATTCTATACCCACTCTGGGAGTGTGGATGGGTCTGTAACACTACAGGACCATTCTAAACCCACACTGCGACTGGGGACAGGTCTGTAACAATACAAAACCATTCTATACCCACACTGGGAGTGGGGACGGGTCTGTAACACTACAAAACCATTCCATACCCACACTGGGAGTGGAGGCGGGTCTGTAACACTACAAAATCATTCTATACCCACACTGGGAGAGGGGCGGGGCTGTAACACTACAGGACCACTCTATACCCACACTGGGAGTGGTTACCGGTCTGTAACACTACAAAACCATTCTATACCCACACTGGGAGTGGGGACGGGTCTGTAACACTACAAAACCATTCTATACCCACACTGGTAGTGGGGACGGATCTGTAACACTACAGGACCATTCTAAACCCAGACTGGGAGTGGGGGCAGGTCTGTAACACTACAGGACCATTCTATACCCACACTGGGAGTGGAGACGGGTCTGTAACACTACAAAAGCATTCTATACCCACACTGGGTGTGGGGACGGGTCTGTAACACTACAGGACCATTGTAAACCCACACTGCGAGTGGGGCGGGTCTGTAAAACTACAATACCATTCTATACCCACACTGGGAGTGGGGACGGTCTGTAACACTACAAAACCATTCTATACCCACCCTGGGAGTGGGGACGGGTGTGTAACACTACAGGACCATTCTAAACCCACACTGGGACTGGGGTCGGGTCTGTAACACTACAGGATAATTCTATACCCACACTAGTAGTGGGTTCATGTCTGTAACACCACAGGACCATTCTATACCCACACTGGGAGTGGGGATGGGTCTGTAACACTACAGGAGCATTCTATACCCACATTGGGAGTGGGGACGGGTCTGTAACACTACAGGACCATTCCATACCCACACTGGGAGTGGAGGCGGGTCTGTAACACTACAAAATCATTCTATACCCACACTGGGAGAGGGGCGGGGCTGTAACACTACAGGACCACTCTATACCCACACTGGGAGTGGTTACCGGTCTGTAACACTACAAAACCATTCTATACCCACACTGGGAGTGGGGACGGGTCTGTAACACTACAAAACAATTCTATACCCACACTGGTAGTGGGGACGGATCTGTAACACTACAGGACCATTCTAAACCCAGACTGGGAGTGGGGGCAGGTCTGTAACACTACAGGACCATTCTATACACACACTGGGAGTGGAGACGGGTCTGTAACACTACAAAAGCATTCTATACCCACACTGGGTGTGGGGACGGGTCTGTAACACTACAGGACCATTGTAAACCCACACTGCGAGTGGGGCGGGTCTGTAACACTACAATACCATTCTATACCCACACTGGGAGTGGGGACGGTCTGTAACACTACAAAACCATTCTATACCCACACTGGGAGTGGGGACGGGTCTGTAACACTACAGGACCATTCTAAACCCACACTGGGACTGGGGACGGGTCTGTAACACTACAGGATAATTCTATACCCACACTAGGAGTGGGTCATGTCTGTAACACCACAGGACCATTCTATACCCACACTGGGAGTGGGGACGGGTCTGTAACACTTCAGGAGCATTCTATACCCACACTGGGAGTGGGGACGTGAATGTAACACTACAGGACCATTCTATACCCACACTGGGAGTGGGGACGGGTCTGTAACACTACAGGACAATTGTATACCTGCACTGGGAGTGGGGACATGTCTGTAACACCACAGGACCATTCTATACCCACACTGGGAGTGGGGACTGGTCTGTAACACTACAAAACCATTCTATACCCACACTGGGAGTGGGGACGGGTCTGTAACACTACAGGACCATTCTAAACCCACACTGCGACTGGGGACAGGTCTGTAACACTACAAAACCATTCTATACCAACACTGGGTGTGGGGACGGGTCTGTAACACTACAAAACCATTCTAAACCCACAGTGGGACTGGGGACGGGTTTGTAACACTACAAAACCATTCTATACACACACTGGGAGTGGGGATGGGTCTGTAACACTACAGGACCTTTCTAAACCCACACTGGGACTGGGGACGGTTCTGTAACACTACAAAACCATTCTATACACACACTGGGAGTGGGGACAGGTCTGTAGCACTACAAAACCATTCTATAGCCACACTGGGAGTGGGGACGGGTCTGTAACACTACAGGACCATTCTAAACCCACACTGGGACTGGGGACATGTCTGTAACACTACAGGACCATTCTAAACCCACACTGGGACTGGGGACATGTCTGTAACACTACAAAACCATTCTATACCCACACTGGGAGTGGGGACAGGTCTGTAGCACTACAAAACCATTCTATAGCCACACTGGGAGTGGGGACGGGTCTGTAACACTACAGGACCATTCTAAACCCACACTGGGACTGGGGACATGTCTGTAACTCTACAGGACCATTCTAAACCCACACTGGGACTGGGGACATGTCTGTAACACTACAAAACCATTCTATACCCACACTGGGAGTGGGGACAGGTCTGTAGCACTACAAAACAATTCTATAGCCACACTGGGAGTGGGGACGGGTCTGTAACACTACAGGACCATTCTAAACCCACACTGGGACTGGGGACATGTCTGTAACACTACAAAACCATTCTATTCCCACACTGGGAGTGGGGACGGGTCTGTAACACTACAGGACCATTCTATACACACACTGGGAGTGGGGATGGGTCTGTAACACTACAGGACCTTTCTAAACCCACACTGGGACTGGGGACGGTTCTGTAACACTACAAAACCATTCTATACACACACTGGGAGTGGGGACGGGTCTGTAACACTACAGGGCCATTCTAAACCCACACTGGGATTGGGGACGGGTCTGTAACAATACAAAACAATTCTATACCCACACTGGGAGTGGGGATGGGTCTGTAACACTACAGGACCATTCTAAACCCACACTGGGACTGGGGACGGGTCTGTAACACTACAAAACCATTCTATACCCACCCTGAGAGTGTGGGCGGGTCTGTAACACTACAAAACAATTCTATACCCACATTGTGAGTGGGGAAGGGTCTGTAACACTACAGGACCATTCGAAACCCACACTGCGACTGGGGACAGGTCTGTAACACTACAAAACCATTCTATACCAACACTGGGAGTGGGGACGGGTCTGTAACACTACAAAACCATTCCATATCCACACTGGGAGTGGAGGCGGGTCTGTAATACTACAAAACCATTCTATACCCACACTGGTAGTGGGGATGGGTCTGTAACACTACGGGACCATTCTATACCCACTCTGGGAGTGTGGATGGGTCTGTAACACTACAGGACCATTCTAAACCCACACTGCGACTGGGGACAGGTCTGTAACAATACAAAACCATTCTATACCCACACTGGGAGTGGGGACGGGTCTGTAACACTACAAAACCATTCCATACCCACACTGGGAGTGGAGGCGGGTCTGTAACACTACAAAATCATTCTATACCCACACTGGGAGAGGGGCGGGGCTGTAACACTACAGGACCACTCTATACCCACACTGGGAGTGGTTACCGGTCTGTAACACTACAAAACCATTCTATACCCACACTGGGAGTGGGGACGGGTCTGTAACACTACAAAACCATTCTATACCCACACTGGTAGTGGGGACGGATCTGTAACACTACAGGACCATTCTAAACCCAGACTGGGAGTGGGGGCAGGTCTGTAACACTACAGGACCATTCTATACCCACACTGGGAGTGGAGACGGGTCTGTAACACTACAAAAGCATTCTATACCCACACTGGGTGTGGGGACGGGTCTGTAACACTACAGGACCATTGTAAACCCACACTGCGAGTGGGGCGGGTCTGTAAAACTACAATACCATTCTATACCCACACTGGGAGTGGGGACGGTCTGTAACACTACAAAACCATTCTATACCCACACTGGGAGTGGGGACGGGTGTGTAACACTACAGGACCATTCTAAACCCACACTGGGACTGGGGTCGGGTCTGTAACACTACAGGATAATTCTATACCCACACTAGGAGTGGGTTCATGTCTGTAACACCACAGGACCATTCTATACCCACACTGGGAGTGGGGACGGGTCTGTAACACTACAGGAGCATTCTATACCCACATTGGGAGTGGGGACGGGTCTGTAACACTACAGGACCATTCTATACCCACACTGGGAGTGGGGACGGGTCTGTAACACTACAGGAGCATTCTATACCCACACTGGGAGTGGGGACGGGTCTGTAACACTACAGGAGCATTCTATACCCACACTGGGAGTGGGGACGTGAATGTAACACTACAGGACCATTCTATACCCACACTGGGAGTGGGGACGGGTCTGTAACACTACAGGACAATTCTATACCTACACTGGGAGTGGGGACATGTCTGTAACACCACAGTACCATTCTATACCCACACTGGGAGTGGGGACTGGTCTGTAACACTACAAAACCATTCTATACCCACACTTGGAGTGGGGACGGGTCTGTAACACTACAGGACCATTCTAAACCCACACTGGGACTGGGGACGGGTCTGTAAAACTACAAAACCATTCTATACCCACACTGGGAGTGGAGGCGGGGCCTGTTAACACTACAAAACCATTCTATACCCACACTGGGAGTGGGGACGGGTCTGTAACACTACAGGACCATTCTAAACCACACTGGGGGTGGGGCGGATCTGTAACACTACAGGACCATTCTAAACCCACACTGGGTGTGGGGACGGGTCTGTATCACTACAAAACCATTCTATACCCACACTGGGAGTGGGGACGGGTCTGTAACACTACAAAACCATTCCAGACCCACACTGGGAGTGGAGGCGGGTCTGTAACACTACAAAAACATTCTCTACCCACACTGGAAGTGGGGCGGGTCTGTAACACTACAGGACCATTCTATACCCACACTGGGAGTGGAGACGGGTCTGTAACACTACAAAACCATTCTATACCCACACTGGGAGTGGGGATGGGTCTGTAACACTACAGGACCATTCTAAACCCACACTGGGAGTGGGGCGGATCTGTAACACTACAGGACCATTCTAAACCCACACTGGGTGTGGGGATGGGTCTGTAACACTACAAAACCATTCTATACCCACACTGGGAGTGGGGACGGTCTGTAACACTACAGGAGCATTCTATACCCACACTGGGAGTGGGGACGTGTCTGTAACACTACAGGACCATTCCATACCCACACTGGGAGTGGGGACGGGTCTGTAACACTACAGGACAATTCTATACCCACACTGGGAGTGGGGACATGTCTGTAACACCACAGGACCATTCTATACCCACGCTGGGTGTGGGGACGGGTCTGTAACACTACAAAACCATTCTGTACCCACACTGGGAGTGGGGACGGGTCTGTAACACTACAAAACCATTCTATACCCACACTGGGAGTGGGGACGGGTCTGTAACACTACAGGACCATTCTAAACCCACACTGGGACTGGGGACGGGTCTGTAACACTACAAAACCATTCTATACCCACACTGGGAGTGAAGGCGGGGTCTGTAACACTACAAAACCATTCTATACCCACACTGGGAGTGGAGGCGGGTCTGTAACACTAGAAAACCATTCTGTACCTACACTGGGAGTGGGGATGTATCTGTAAATCTACAGGACCATTCTATACCCACACTGGGAGTGCGGATGGGTCTGTAACACTACAAAACCATTCTATACCCACACTGGGAGTGGAGGCGGGTCTGTAACACTAGAAAACCATTCTATACCCACACTGGGAGTGGGGACGGGTCTGTAACACTACGGGACCATTCTATACCCACACTGGGAGTAGGGACTGGTCTGTAACACTACAAAACCATTCTATACCCACACTGGGAGTGGGGACGGGTCTGTAACACTACAAAACCATTCTATACCCACACTGGGAGTGGGGACAGGTCTGTAACACTACATGACCATTCTATACCCACACTGGGAGTGGGGACGGGTCTGTAACACTACATGACCATTCTATACTCAGACTGATAGTGGGGACGGGTCTGTAACACTGCAAAACCATTCTATACCCACACTGGGAGTTGGGACGGGTCTGTAACACTACAAAACCATTCTATACCCACACTGGGAGTGGGGACGGTCTGTAACACTACAGGAGCATTCTATACCCACACTGGGAGTGGGGACGTGTCTGTAACACTACAGGACCATTCTATACCCAAACTGGGAGTGGGGACGGGTCTGTAACACTACAGGACAATTCTATACCCACACTGGGAGTGGGGACATGTCTGTAACACCACAGGACCATTCTATACCCACGCTGGGTGTGGGGACGGGTCTGTAACACTACAAAACCATTCTATACCCACACTGGGAGTGGGGACGGGTCTGTAACACTACAAAACCATTCTATACCCAAACTGGGAGTGGGGACGGGTCTGTAACACTACAGGACCATTCTAAACCCACACTGGGACTGGGGACGGGTCTGTAACACTACAAAACCATTCTATACCCACACTGGGAGTGAAGGCGGGGTCTGTAACACTACAAAACCATTCTATACCCACACTGGGAGTGGAGGCGGGTCTGTAACACTAGAAAACCATTCTGTACCTACACTGGGAGTGGGGATGTATCTGTAAATCTACAGGACCATTCTATACCCACACTGGGAGTGGGGATGGGTCTGTAACACTACAAAACCATTCTATACCCACACTGGGAGTGGAGGCGGGTCTGTAACACTAGAAAACCATTCTATACCCACACTGGGAGTGGGGACGGGTCTGTAACACTACGGGACCATTCTATACCCACACTGGGAGTAGGGACTGGTCTGTAACACTACAAAACCATTCTATACCCACACTGGGAGTGGGGACGGGTCTGTAACACTACAAAACCATTCTATACCCACACTGGGAGTGGGGACAGGTCTGTAACACTACATGACCATTCTATACCCACACTGGGAGTGGGGACAGGTCTGTAACACTACATGACCATTCTATACTCAGACTGATAGTGGGGACGGGTCTGTAACACTGCAAAACCATTCTATACCCACACTGGGAGTTGGGACGGGTCTGTAACACTACAAAACCATTCTGTACCCACCCTGAGAGTGTGGGCGGGTCTGTAACACTACAAAACAATTCTATACCCACACTGGGAGTGGGGATGGGTCTGTAAAACTACAGGACCATTCTAAACCCACACTGGGACTGGGGACATGTCTGTAACACTACAAAACCATTCGATACCCACACTGGGAGTTGGGACGGGTCTGTAACACTACAGGACCATTCTAAACCCACACTGGGACTGGGGACGGGTCTGTAACACTACAAAACCATTCTATACCCACACTGGGAGTGGGGACAGGTCTGTAACAGTACAGGACCTTTCTAAACCCACACTGGGACTGGGGACGGTTCTGTAACACTACAAAACCATTCTATACCCACACTGGGAGTGGGGACGGGTCTGTAACACTACAAAACCATTCTATACCCACACTGGGAGTGGGGCGGTGCTGTAACACAACAGGACCATTCTATACCCACACTGGGAGTGGGGACGTGTCTGTAACACTACAAAACCATTCTATACCCACACTGGGAGTGGGGACGTGTCTGTAACACTACAAATCCATTCTATACCCACACTGAGAGTGGGGACGGGTCTGTAACACTACAGGACCATTCTAAACCCACACTGGGAGTGGGGGCGGGTCTGTAACACTACAGGACCATTCTATACCCACACTGGGAGTGGAGACGGGTCTGTAACACTACAGGACCATTCTAAACCCACACTGGGAGTGGAGACAGGTCTGTAACACTACAGGACCATTCTAAACCCACACTGGGAGTGGAGACGGGTCTGTAACACTACAGGACCATTCTAAACCCACACTGGGAGTGGAGACGGGTCTGTAACACTACAAAAGCATTCTATACCCACACTGGGAGTGGGGACGGGTCTGTAACACTACAGGACCATTCTATACCCACACTGGGAGTGAGTAGGGGACGGGTCTGTAACTCTACAGGACAATTCTATACCTACACTGGGAGTGGGGACATGTCTGTAACACCACAGGACCATTCTATACCCACACTGGGAGTGGGGACGGGTCTGTAACACTACAAAACCATTCTATACCCACACTGGGAGTGGGGACGGGTCTGTAACACTACAGGACCATTCTAAACCCACACTGGGAGTGGGGCGGGTCTGTAACACTACAAAAACATTCTATACCCCCACTGGGAGTGGAGTCGGGGTCTGTAACACTACAAAACCATTCTATACCCACACTGGGAGTGGAGGCGGGTCTGTAACACTAGAAAACCATTCTATACCTACACTGGGAGTGGGGATGTGTCTGTAACACTACAAAACCATTCTATACCCACAATGGGAGTGGATACGGGTCTGTAACACTACAAAACCATTCTATACCCACACTGGGAGTGGGGACGGGTCTGTAACACTACAAAACCATTCTATACCCACACTGGGAGTGGGGGCGGGTCTGTAACACAACAGTACCATTCTATACCCACACTGGGAGTGGAGACGGGTGTGTAACACTACAAAACCATTCTAAACCCACACTGGGAGTGGTGACGGGTCTGTAACACAACAGGACCATTCTATACCCACACCGGGAGTGGAGACCGGTCTGTAACACTACAAAACCATTCTATACACACACTGGGAGTGGGGACGGGTCTGTAACACTACAAAACCATTCTATACCCACACTGGGAGTGGAGACGGGTCTGTAACACTACAAAACAATTCTATACCTACACTGGGAGTGGGGATATGTCTGTAACACTACAAAACCATTCGATACCCACACTGGGAGTTGGGACGGGTCTGTAACACTACAGGACCATTCTAAACCCACACTGGGACTGGGGACGGGTCTGTAACACTACAAAACCATTCTATACCCACACTGGGAGTGGGGACAGGTCTGTAACAGTACAGGACCTTTCTAAACCCACACTGGGACTGGGGACGGTTCTGTAACACTACAAAACCATTCTATACCCACACTGGGAGTGGGGACGGGTCTGTAACACTACAAAACCATTCTATACCCACACTGGGAGTGGGGCGGTGCTGTAACACAACAGGACCATTCTATACCCACACTGGGAGTGGGGACGTGTCTGTAACACTACAAAACCATTCTATACCCACACTGGGAGTGGGGACGTGTCTGTAACACTACAAATCCATTCTATACCCACACTGAGAGTGGGGACGGGTCTGTAACACTACAGGACCATTCTAAACCCACACTGGGAGTGGGGGCGGGTCTGTAACACTACAGGACCATTCTATACCCACACTGGGAGTGGAGACGGGTCTGTAACACTACAGGACCATTCTAAACCCACACTGGGAGTGGAGACAGGTCTGTAACACTACAGGACCATTCTAAACCCACACTGGGAGTGGAGACGGGTCTGTAACACTACAGGACCATTCTAAACCCACACTGGGAGTGGAGACGGGTCTGTAACACTACAAAAGCATTCTATACCCACACTGGGAGTGGGGACGGGTCTGTAACACTACAGGACCATTCTATACCCACACTGGGAGTGAGTAGGGGACGGGTCTGTAACTCTACAGGACAATTCTATACCTACACTGGGAGTGGGGACATGTCTGTAACACCACAGGACCATTCTATACCCACACTGGGAGTGGGGACGGGTCTGTAACACTACAAAACCATTCTATACCCACACTGGGAGTGGGGAAGGGTCTGTAACACTACAGGACCATTCTAAACCCACACTGGGAGTGGGGCGGGTCTGTAACACTACAAAAACATTCTATACCCCCACTGGGAGTGGAGTCGGGGTCTGTAACACTACAAAACCATTCTATACCCACACTGGGAGTGGAGGCGGGTCTGTAACACTAGAAAACCATTCTATACCTACACTGGGAGTGGGGATGTGTCTGTAACACTACAAAACCATTCTATACCCACAATGGGAGTGGATACGGGTCTGTAACACTACAAAACCATTCTATACCCACACTGGGAGTGGGGACGGGTCTGTAACACTACAAAACCATTCTATACCCACACTGGGAGTGGGGGCGGGTCTGTAACACAACAGTACCATTCTATACCCACACTGGGAGTGGAGACGGGTGTGTAACACTACAAAACCATTCTAAACCCACACTGGGAGTGGTGACGGGTCTGTAACACAACAGGACCATTCTATACCCACACCGGGAGTGGAGACCGGTCTGTAACACTACAAAACCATTCTATACACACACTGGGAGTGGGGACGGGTCTGTAACACTACAAAACCATTCTATACCCACACTGGGAGTGGAGACGGGTCTGTAACACTACAAAACAATTCTATACCTACACTGGGAGTGGGGATGTGTCTGTAACACTACAAAACCATTCTATACCCACACTGGGAGTGGGGGCGGGTCTGTAACGCAACAGGACCATTCTATAACCACACTGGGAGTGGGGACTGGTCTGTAACACTACAAAACCATTCTATACCCACACTGGGAGTGAGGACGGGTCTGTAACACTACAAAACCATTCTATACCCACACTGGGAGTGGGGATGGGTCTGTAACACTACAAGACCATTCTAAACCCACACTGGGACTGGGGACGGGTCTGTAACACTACAAAACCATTCTATACCCACACTGGGAGTGGAGGCGGGTCTGTAACATTACAAAACCATTCTATACCCACACTGGGAGTGGGGACGGGTCTGTAACACTACATGACCATTCTATACCCAGACTGATAGTGGGGACGGGTCTGTAACACTGCAAAAGCATTCTATACCCACACTGGGAGTTGGGACGCGTCTGTAACACTACAAAACCATTCTATACCCACAATGGGAGTGGGGACGGGTCTGTAACACTACAAAACCATTCTATACCCACACTGGGAGTGGAGACGGGTCTGTAACACTACAAAACCATTCTATACCCACACTGGGAGTGGGGACGGGTCTGTAACACTACAGGACCATTCTAAACCCACACTGGGAGTGGGGCGGGTCTGTAACACTACAAAACCATTCTATACCCACACTGGGAGTGGAGGCGGGGTCTGTAACACTACAAAACCATTCTATACCCACACTGGGAGTGGAGGCGGGTCTGTAACACTAGAAAACCATTCTATACCTACACTGGGAGTGGGGATGTGTCTGTAACACTACAAAACCATTCTATACCCACACTGGGAGTGGATACGGGTCTGTAACACTACAAAACCATTCTATACCCACACTGGGAGTGGAGACGGGTCTGTAACACTACAAAACCATTCTATACCCACACTGGGAGTGGGGGCGGGTCTGTAACACAACAGTACCATTCTGTACCCACACTGGGAGTGGAGACGGGTGTGTAACACTACAAAACCATTCTAAACCCACACTCGGAGTGGTGACGGGTCTGTAACACAACAGGACCATTCTATACCCACACTGGGAGTGGAGACGGGTCTGTAACACTACAAAACCATTCTATACCCACACTGGGAGTGGGGACGGGTCTGTAACACTACAAAACCATTCTATACCCACACTGGGAGTGGAGACGGGTCTGTAACACTACAAAACAATTCTATACCTACACTGGGAGTGGGGATGTGTCTGTAACACTACAAAACCATTCTATACCCACACTGGGAGTGGGGGCGGGTCTGTAACGCAACAGGACCATTCTATAACCACACTGGGAGTGGGGACTGGTCTGTAACACTACAAAACCATTCTATACCCACACTGGGAGTGGGGACGGGTCTGTAACACTACAAAACCATTCTATACCCACACTGGGAGTGGGGATGGGTCTGTAACACTACAAGACCATTCTAAACCCACACTGGGACTGGGGACGGGTCTGTAACACTACAAAACCATTCTATACCCACACTGGGAGTGGAGGCGGGTCTGTAACACTACAAAACCATTCTATACCCACACTGGGAGTGGGGACGGGTCTGTAACACTACATGACCATTCTATACCCAGACTGATAGTGGGGACGGGTCTGTAACACTGCAAAAGCATTCTATACCCACACTGGGAGTTGGGACGCGTCTGTAACACTACAAAACCATTCTATACCCACACTGGGAGTGGGGACGGGTCTGTAACACTACAAAACCATTCTATACCCACACTGGGAGTGGAGACGGGTCTGTAACACTACAAAACCATTCTATACCTACACTGGGAGTGGGGATGTGTCTGTAAATCTACAGGACCATTCTATACCCACACTGGGAGTGGGGACGTGTCTGTAACACTACAAAACCATTCTATACCCAGACTGATAGTGGGGACGGGTCTGTAACACTACGGGACCATTCTATACCCACACTGGGAGTGGGGACTGCTCTGTAACACTACAAAACCATTCTATACCCACACTGGGAGTGGGGGACGGGTCTGTAACACTACAAAACCATTCTATACCCACACTGGGAGTGGGGACGGGTCTGTAACACTACAGGACCATTCTAAACCCACACTGGGACTGGGGACGGGTCTGTAACACTACAGGACCATTCTAAACCCACACTGGGACTGGGGACGGGTCTGTAACACTACAAAACAATTCTATACCCTCACTGGGATTGGGGACGGGTCTGTAACACTACAAAACAATTCTATACCCACACTGGGATTGGGGACGGGTCTGTAACACTACAGGACCATTCTAAACCCACACTGGGACTGGGGACGGGTCTGTAACACTACAAAACAATTCTATACCCACACTGGGAGTGGGGACGGGTCTGTAACACTACAGGACCATTCTAAACCCACACTGGGAGTGGGGACGGGTCTGTAACACTACAGGACCATTCTAAACCCACACTGGGATTGGGGACGGGTCTGTAACACTACAAAACAATTCTATACCCACACTGGGAGTGGGGACGGGTCTGTAACACTACAGGACCATTCTAAACCCACACTGGGACTGGGGACGGGTCTGTAACACTACAGGACCATTCTAAACCCACACTGGGACTGGGGACGGGTCTGTAACACTACAAAACAATTCTATACCCACACTGGGATTGGGGACGGGTCTGTAACACTACAAAACCATTCTATACCCACACTGGGAGCGGGGACAGGTCTGTAACACTACAAAACCATTCTATACCCACACTGGGAGTGGGGACGGGTCTGTAACACTACAAAACCATTCTATACCCACACTGGGAGTGGAGGCGGGTCTGTAACACTACAAAACCATTCTATACCCACACTGGGAGTGGGGACGGGTCTGTAACACTACATGACCATTCTATACCCAGACTGACATTGGGGACGGGTCTGTAACACTGCAAAACCATTCTATACCCACACTGGGAGTTGGGACGTGTCTGTAACACTACAAAACCATTCTATACCCACCCTGAGAGTGTGGACGGGTCTGTAACACTACAGGACCATTCTATACCCACACTGGGACTGGGGACGGGTCTGTAACACTACAGGACCATTCTATACACACACTGGGAGTTGGGACGCGTCTGTAACACTACAAAACCATTCTATATCCACACTGGGAGTGGAGGCGGGTCTGTAACACTACAAAACCATTCTATACCCACACTGGGAGTTGGGACGCGTCTGTAACACCACAAAACCATTCTATACCCACACTGGGAGTGGGGACGGGTCTGTAACACTACAAAACCATTCTATACCCACACTGGGAGTGGAGACGGGTCTGTAACACTACAAAACCATTCTATACCTACACTGGGAGTGGGGATGTGTCTGTAAATCTACAGGACCATTCTATACCCACACTGGGAGTGGGGACGGGTCTGTAACACTACAAAACCATTCTATACCCAGACTGATAGTGGGGACGGGTCTGTAACACTACGGGACCATTCTATACCCACACTGGGAGTGGGGACTGGTCTGTAACACTACAAAACCATTCTATACCCACAATGGGAGTGGGGACGGGTCTGTAACACTACAAAACCATTCTATACCCACACTGGGAGTGGGGACGGGTCTGTAACACTACAGGACCATTCTAAACCCACACTGGGACTGGGGACGGGTCTGTAACACTACAGGACCATTCTAAACCCACACTGGGACTGGGGACGGGTCTGTAACACTACAAAACAATTCTATACCCACACTGGGATTGGGGACGGGTCTGTAACACTACAAAACAATTCTATACCCACACTGGGATTGGGGACGGGTCTGTAACACTGCAAAACCATTCTATACCCACACTGGGAGTGGAGGCGGGTCTGTAACACTACAAAACCATTCTATACCCACACTGGGAGTGTGGACGGGTCTGTAACACTACATGACCATTCTATACCCAGACTGACAGTGGGGACGGGTCTGTAACACTGCAAAACCATTCTATACCCACACTGGGAGTTGGGATGCGTCTGTAACACTACAAAACCATTCTATACCCACACTGGGAGTGGGGACGGGTCTGTAACACTACAGGACCATTCTATACCCACACTGGGACTGGGGACGGGTCTGTAACACTACAGGACCATTCTATACACACACTGGGAGTTGGGACGCGTCTGTAACACTTCAAAACCATTCTATACCCACACTGGGAGTGGAGGCGGGTCTGTAACACTACAAAACCATTCTATACCCACACTGGGAGTGGGGACGGGTCTGTAACACTACAGGACCATTCTATACCCACACTGGGACTGGGGACGGGTCTGTAACACTACAGGACCATTCTATACCCACACTGGGTGTGGGGACGGGTCTGTAACACTACAAAACCATTCTATACCCACCCTGAGAGTGGGGACGGGTCTGTAACACTACAAAACCATTCTATACCCACAGTGGGAGTGGGGACGGGTCTGTAACACTACAGGACCATTCTATACCCACACTGGGTGTGGGGACGGGTCTGTAACACTACAAAACCATTCTATACCCACCCTGAGAGTGGGGACGGGTCTGTAACACTACAAAACCATTCTATACCCACAGTGGGAGTGGGGACGGGTTTGTAACACAGATTCAGAGTCAGGTTTATTATCACTGACACCTGTTGTGGAATTTGTTGTTTTACAATGGAATGTTTTACATTTTTTAAACTGTAAATTATAATAAAAAATGTATTAAAAATCAAATTAAACAAGTAATGCATAACAGAGTACAAAAATGGTGAAGTTTATAGGTTGGTTCATTGTCCATTTAGAAATTGGATGGTTAACGGAAAACAGCTTTCCTTCAGGTGAATATTTGTCTTGAAGCTCCTGTGCCTCCTCTGATGGTAGTAATGAGAAGAGCGCATGTCCTGTGTGCTTAATGATGTGTCTGTAGTACTGTAGGATGATTGGGTACACACATTGGGATAACTGATCGTTAGTGTTTTATTTTTCTTTTACTGTCTTCATTATCCACCTGTGTTCCTTTCATTCGCTAGCTTTTTATGGCAGTGCACTGACATTCACACATACACAGACTCTCTCTCTCTCTCTTTCAATATCTGCGCTCCCTGGCTACTTTATTAGAAACATCTTTACATGTGCTCATTAATGCAAATATCTAATTAGCCAATCATGTGGCAGCAACTCAATGCATAAAAGCATGTTGATATGGTCAAGAGGCTGACTCGTTGTTCAGAACATCAGAACGGGGAAGAAATGTGACCTAACTGAATTTGATCATGGAATGATTGTAGTTGGGCATTTTGAGGATCTCAGAAACTGCTGATATCCTGGTAATTTCACACACAACAGTCCATATTGTTTACAGAGAATGGTGTGAAAACAAAAAAAAACACCCAGTGAGTGGCAGTTCTGTGGGTAAAAATGCCTTGTTATTGAGAGAGGCGAGAGAATGGGCAAACTGGTTCAAGCTGACAGGAAGGTGATAGTAACCTTGTGTTACAACACTGTTGTGCAGAAGAGTGTCTCTGAGCACAGAATACGCGGAACATCGAAGCAGACCACAAACACACACTTCGTGGCCATTGTACTAGTCACCTCCTGTACCCAGTGCACCTGCACAATAATACACCCTTGTTGGAAACCCCAATTCCTCATCTGGGAATTGAATATATATTGGAAGAGTGCATGTTCCTGAGAGTTTTGCTAATGTTTAATAGGCAAAGGTTAGAAGCAACAGCAGATCTGACTCAGTACAAGCTGCTTTGTTTCACAACTGAACGTAGAACTACAGTAACGAGGTTCAGCCAGTACAAGTTGGTAGCCTGACAGTAGAAAAGTGACAAGTGTGTTACACTCTCTCATGTGAGTGGGACACCTTGGTTGACCAGAATATTATCCCTCATACTGTTCTCCACATTTTCTGTAGCTCAGCACAAATGCCCCCCTGAAAGACTCACCTGGATCTCACTGTCCCCACCCTTGCTTTCACTGCCATGTACTTATACCCCTCTAACCAAAGAAACCTATCCTTCAATATCCAAATTCTCATGTTTCCATATGGACTTAACCCCTCAGCCCCAACTACAGGGGAGTCAAAGATCACGGGGACAGACTGGGAGAATGGTGCTGAGGTCGAGGCTGGGTCAGCCATGCTCTTATTGAAGAGGGTGTTTCACCTCCTCTCTTCCCTCACTCTGACCAGTCCACAGATACTGCAATGGCATGGCAGGACTTGTCAGAGACAAGTGCCAAATTATATCCATGGGACCCAGAGGCTCTGGAAACAATTGGTGAGGTTCGATCAGACCCAAAGTGTTGATGGAGGCGTTCCCTACAGCACACTGTGAACTGATTATATCGCCCACTGAACAAGTCAGAGGCCCGATGTTCGTGAGCACACTGGAGGTGGCCTGTCCTGGAGAGGGAGAACTGTGCGTGAGTGAGGAATAGGGCTTGGTTTGCTGTTGTTCCTTTTGTCTCCTGAAACTTGTAGACACGATAAATAAATTAATCTGAATCTGCACATTAAGAGGGGCTTGTCACTTCTATCAAGTGGGTTTGAATGTTTAGCAATAGGGCCCTGTTTGCTATTAGCAGTGTCAGGGCTACAGAACCCCACTATATGGCAACAAACCCATGCGTGTATCACATGTACATGGAGTGTGCGAGACTGCAGCCGCTTTTCACATAACTGTGAGGGCTGCCTCTCACCTTCTGGTTACATTTTAGCCCCATCCTATTTATATATGGTCATCCAGTACAGAAGGGGGGGCAAGGAGGACATCCTTGTCAACTTGCTCCTGGGGCTGGGGAAAACAGCTATCTGTGGGTCCTGGAAACGGGTGGCAGAGGGATCTGCTCGGGCAACTGCCTGGCAATGTTTAGGGGGGTATGTCTGTGCCCGCGTAACTATTGAGAGGAAACTCGCGCTGTCCACAGCGATCACAGTGGTGTTCCGGGACCGTTGGGCTCCGCGGGGGATTAGCACCAACATGGACAGAGATGGAAACATTTCAATTTAATGTCATTTGTTTAGTAGTTGTGTAGTAATTGTGTTAGTCACTGGTTTGTATATGTTGTAGCACTGAATTTGTAACAAAGATATTTTGTAAAAAAAAATCCACAGGAATCAAGTTTTGCCTCACACAGCTCAGCATGAAGAACTGCTTCATCGGGAATGAACAACTTGCTCTGTATTGTCTGAATGTGACTTTAGATTTATACATATTCACCTGAGGTAGAAACACTTCCAAACCGAGGAGATTCATTCACGAATCCACAGACAGAGGTATTTCAGTTCGTTTTGCGTGATTTGTTTTTTTTCTCTTTCTCTGTGCACTGGGTGTCAGTCATTTTTTTAAAATTGGGTTCTTTTGGGCTTTGTGGCTGTAAGCAAACAAATCTCAGGATTGTATAATTTATACATTCTTTGATAATAAATGTACTTTGAAACTTTTAAGAAGACAAACGTTATTCCTTCACAACAGAACAGATAAAATCAAACTATTATGTGGGCAGAGAAGCTTAGTCAGACCTTAACAATTAGATTTATTTTTGATTTAGAGATACAGCGTGGTAACAGGCCCTTCTAGCCCACCGAGCCCGCACTGCCCAATTACACCCATGTGACCAATTAACCACTCACCCGTACGTCACCTGGAAACCCACGCGGTCACAGGGAGAATGCACAAACTCCTTACAGATGACAGCGGGAATTGAACCAGGTCACTGGTGCTGTAATAGCTTTAAGGTAGCTGCAACGCTACTGTTCCACCCCTACATCTCTCCCCTGAAAATATTCCTCAGATTAGCGAGTCCCAGCAGGTAGAGCCTCTGTCTCACTGCTCCAGGGACCCGGTTCAATCCTGGCCTCAGGTGCCATCTGTGTGGAGTTTGCACATTCTCCCCGTGTCTGTTTGGGCTTCCTCCAGTTCCTCCTGCGTCCCAGAAATGTGGAAGGGGTGAATTTTCCGTAATATGCAAGTAATTTTCCCTAATGTGTTGGTGACTGGTAGAAATCTGGGTGCAGCAATGGTAAATGTGGGGAAAATCAAATAGGTTAGCATAGGACTAGTGCAAAAATCAAAGAGTTTGATTTACAGCAGGGACAATGGGCCTGTTTCTATATCTTAAGTGCTAAATTCCCACTCAAAGGCTAAATCCCAGCACAACCTTGGATCCTCGATTCCCAGGTGCATTGACAATTTCTGTTACCAGGAAACAGAACACAGAACAGTACAGCACAGGAACAGGCCCTTCAGCCCATGATCTTGTGCTGACCAAACTAATCCTTTCAGCCTATGCAACTATCTGCACATTCATGTGCATAAAAGACTCTAAATACCTCTATTGTATTTGCCTCCAGCGCCACCCCTGACAGCAGAGTCTCGGCACTCACAGCTCTGTGCAGAAACATTTTGTTATGTCATCTCCTCTAAACTTAGCCCTTCTCATCTTAAATGCATGCCTCTTGGTATTAGACCCTGGGAAAAAGATTCTGACTGTCTACTCTATCTGTGCCTTTCATTACCTTATAAACCTTTATCAGAAGCCTCCGCCACCCCAGTTTGTCCTTGGAGAACCTGCTCTTTAATGCAGGCAGCATCCTGCTGAACCTGCTCCAGATCCTTCCTAAAATGGAGCTACTAGAAGTGAGAACAACACTCCAGATGTGGTCCAGCCAGATAAAGTGCAAAGATGTAGTTGTCAGTGCACCAGCGATTACCCATTAGGGCATGATTCTTGCCCCTGTCTGTAAGGAGTTTGTACGTTCAACCCACGACCACATGGTTTTCCTCCAGGTGTTCCAGCTTCCTCCCACATTCCAAGGATGTATGGTCCCCAAGATTGAAAGTGTTCGTGTATGAAGTGTGCCTGTACTTGCTGGAATTCAGAAGAATGAGGGGGGAAATCTCATTAAAACCTACTGAATATTGAAAGGCCTGGACAGGGTGGAGAGGATGTTTCCTATAGCGGGGGAGTTTAGGACCAGAGAGCACAGCTTCAGAAAATAAATACCTGCCTTTAGAATGGAGGTAAGGAGAAATTTCTTTAGGCAGAGGGTGATGAATCTATGGAAATTACTGTCACAGACGGCTATGGAGACCGAGTCATTGGGTATATTTAAAGTGGAGATTGATAGGTTATTGATTACTACGATGTCAGAGGTTAAAAGGAGAAGGTGGGAGGGATGACTGAATGACCTAATTCTGCTCCTATGTCTTATGGTCCAATACTATTCCTGATAATTGTACACTTGTCCATTCCTACAAATAACACAACTCGTTTCCCCCCCTCTCCACTTATTGTAATCGTTCTTACTTATTAGTCTGATATGCTTTTGAGCCCACATGCTCAATGCTTCAGGCCAAACCCTGATTCCCTCCTTCCCTAACCACAAGAGATTTTGCAGATTAACACAACGTACACACACACAATGCTGGAGGAAGTCTGCATATCAGGCAGCAATATGGAGATGAAGGATCTCGGCTCAAAGCACCAACTGTTTATTCCCCTCCATAGATGCTGCCTGACCTGCTGAGTTCCTCCACATTTTGAGTGTCCCCTCCTTCCCTTCTTCCATGGTCCACTATCCTCTATTAGATCTCTCCTTTTCTAGTCCCGTTCGTCTTCCACCAATCACCTCCCAGCTTCTTACTTCATCCCCTGCCTGCCCCCAGACAGCTTCTATCCTTTCCCTTAATGCCAACTTGTCACTCTGGCATTTGCCCCTTTCCCTTCAAGTCCCGATGAAGGGTCTTGGCCTGAAACATCGACTGTTTATTCTCCTCCACAGATGCTGCCTGACCTGCTGAGTTCCTTCAGCATTTTGAGTGCTTGTTGCTCAAGGTAAAGTGCCTATCCCAAAGAAAGCCTCTCACCTAAAGACAAATGAATCTAGGCTTAGTTGTAGGATCAGGACAGGCCACCGTTACAGACCAGAACAGAGATAAGTCTTGATCCAGCAGCAGGTGGAACAGGCCAGGTGGGCTTAAGGGCTTTCTCCTGCTTTTTGGGGGATTCCAGGCCTGTACAATCAGACCTATGCTACTCGGAGTGGTGTGGAGACCACAAACACACAGCGTCCCACCACCCTAAAAATATCAATTAATACTCTCATCGTGACTATTTGCACAAATCACTATACACCCCGTCTCTTTAGCTGAGGGAGAGCCACCTCAGAGGTTGGCTTTATCAGAAGTCCAGGGGGAGATGCTGTAATGGGGCTCTTTCTAAATACTTTGAGAGAGGGGAGGGTCACTCCAGATTAATCTTCGCGTCAAGTTGGTCGAAGCCCTGTGTCGGTGTGTCCAGTGGTCTGTGAGACCTATGTAAGGAGTGACGGCCTGTGCTGGGGTTGTGTGTGAGGAAGTGGATGGGTGGGACGGTGCGAAAGGGGCTTGCTTTGCTGTTGTTCTGCTGAACATGGTGGGTATGCTACGTTGCCACTGCAATGTGTAGTGATGCTTGCGAACTCCCCCCAGCACACCCTCGGGTGTGTTGATTGTTAACATAAACAACACATTTCACTGTATGTTTTGATGTACATGTTATAAATAAATCTGAATTATGTCTGAACAGTGTTCTCGATAACCTGAATGTACAGTTCTTTCTCCTTGCTAGTTACACATTTTTTGTCATATTCTAATTTCTGTATAATGATAGGATTTTTAATTTAGAGCTAGCAGATTGCTTGAGAACCTATGCTAGTTACATGCAGATTTGCCCCACGACATGGGGGAAGGATTGGCCAATCTTGCCCTTGGGGGGTGGCGTCCACCTGGAGAGACGGTCACCGATTGGCGGAGTCCTCTGTAAACTGGTAGGGCGCTGGGCTGGGGACGAAAGACTCGCTGAGCTTCTGCTGCTCTCTGTTGATGGGCACGGAGTCCATGACTGAAGGAAACGAGAGCTGATCTTGGTCCAGAATCTTAATCTCATCCTCCGCCTTCTCTTTCTTCAGGTAGAAGATCCTCTTGAGTTCTTTGAGCTTGTGAAGTTCGCAGAAGGTCTCCAGGACAACAAGCACAGCGGTGAGACCAATCATGAGGTAGACTAGAGAGAATGAGAGGACACGTTATTTAATTTTAGGTACAATTAGATGCAGGAGGCACAAAATTATTCATCTTAGAAAAAAGAAAGATTAGCTTTATTCATCACATGAACATCAAACCATACAGTGAAATGTGACATTTACATCAGCAACCAACACAGTCTGAGTATGTGCTGGGGGCAGATCCCAAGTGTTGCCAACAACTTGCTAACCCTAACGTGTGCGTCACTATTTTTGGAATGTGGGAGGAAACCAGAGCACCCAGAGGAAATCCTCGCAGTCTTGGAGAGAGCGTAAAAAGTTCTTACAGACAACAGTGGGAATTGAACCCCGACTGCTAGGGCTGTAAATCATTACACTACTGTACCTCCCCAGCTTAAAATCAGAGAGAGTCATACAGCGCAAAAACTAGGCCCTTTGGCCCAACTGGTCCCAGATGCCCGTGTTTGGCCAGAACCCTCCAAGCCCCTGCCCTCCATGTACCTATCAAATGCCTCTTAAATATTGTAATGGGACCATCCTCTGGCAGTTCACTCCAGGTACTCACTACATTACACTCTGTATAAAGAAATTACTTCTCAGGCCTCTTTTAAATCTTTTCCCTCTTATCTTGTATCTGTGACCTCTAACCTCCAGTTTACATGCTTGGTCAAACTTTTTAACAAAGTATGTATATGTTAACTTGAGTCATTTTCTTGCAGGCATTTACAAGAAAAAGAGAAGTTATAAGAGAAGTTATAAAAGAGAAGTTATGTAAAAGTCTATACATAAAGACCAACAAACGCCACCATTAAACAAATGATATTGAGACCACGAGTTGTAAATAGGTCTTGAAATTGAGTGTAGGCAGTAGAAACAGTTCAGAGTGGTGAGTGAAGTTCTCCGCACCAGTCCAGGAGCCTTTGCTCCCAATATTGAGCTGGCCTCCTGCCCCGCTGTGGTAGTAGTATGGAGAGAGGTTACCATGTGTTGCTGCTTGTTCCCTCAGAGTCACAGGGTTTCAGATTTTTTTTTTTTTTTACAGAATATCTTTATTACAAATTCAGTGCTGAAATATATACAAACCAGTGACTGACACAATAACTACACAACTACTAGGCAAACGACATTATACTAAAATGTTTCCATCTCTGTGAATAATGGCACTAACCCCCCATGGAGCCCAATGGCCCCGGAACACCTCTGTGATTGCCGTGGACAGCGTGTGTTCCCTCCCAATATTTACCTGGGCACAGACATACCCCCTAAACATTGCCAAGCCACCTGCCCGGGCAGATCCCTCCACCACTCATTTCCAGGACCCACAGATGGCTGTTTTCACCAGCCCCAGGAGCAAGTTGATAAGGACATCCGCATCCCTCTCTGCCCCCTCCTTATTGGATGGCCGTATATAAATAGGGTGGGGCTAAAGTGTAACCAGAAGGTGAGAAGCAGCTGTCGCAGATATGTGAAAAGGGGCTGCAGTCTCACACGCTCCATGTACATGTGATACACGGCCTCCCCCAGCCCGTAGAGGCGACATGTGGTTCAGATCAGGTGTGATGGAAAGCACTCCGCTTAAGTTCAACCTCAATGACCTTCAGGTCACTGGGCAGACTGGCCCTCCCATCAGACTTGGGGTTTTCTACAGAACTTGCAGCTGGGAGTCAGGACACTCCGACTGACTGACCCACACCAGTGCTAGTGTTGTGCACAAGCCTCCTCATCTCTCCCACGTCACCCCACCATGGCAAGGTATTCTTCTACTCCTTTCCCCCGCTCTGTTTAATCACTCTGAACACTCTTTGGCTGAGGCAGAGGAAGATAAAGCACTGGAACAGACCCTTTGGCCCACCGAGTCTGTGTTGACCACCAACCACCAAGTTACAGCAACCCTACACTAATTTCAGCTTTTAATCTTCCCACAGTGTAGGGAGGAGTACAGCACAGTACAGCCCCTTCGGCCAACCTTTTAACCTACTCCAAGATCAATGTAACCCTTCCCTACCACTGACCCTCCATTTTTCTATCAGTTATGTGCCTATCTAAGAGTTTCTTGAATGTCCCTAATGGATCTGCCTCTACCACCACCTCTGACAGGGTGTTCTACACACCCACCACACTCTGTGTAAAAAATCTACCTCTGACATCCTCCCTATACCTTCCTCCAACCACCTTAAAAATATACCCCCTGGTTTCGGCCATTTCCACCCTGGGAAAAGGTCTCTGGCTATCCACTCGATCTATGCTTCATATCATCTTGTACATCTCTATCAAGTCACCTCTCATCTTCCTTCAATCCAAAGAGAAAAGCCCGAGTTCACTCAACCTGTCCTCAGACGACATGTTCTCTAATCCAGTCAGCATCCTGGAAAATCTCCTCTAAAGCTTCCACATCCTTCCTATAATAAGGTGACCACAACTAAACACAATACTCCAAATGTTCTGGCTCCTCCAATGCTATATATGATGCCATCTAAATATAACGCTGTCTTATCTGGATGGCTTTTAAATGCTGCTAATACCAGATACACAAATACCTAGATACCGTATCCTTCATTCCCTGACATCACTGCAATTATGATTGCAACTTAGCTCAGGACACGTATTCCAGAATTTACAGTATATATCATAATGCAAGCTCTTTGGCAGCTCTGAAAATATTGTATAAAAATACTATCCACAAAGTAATCTTAATGTTAAGCATATGACCACAAGAAGATGAGGCGCATTTACACAGAGTGCTGCCACAAGAAAGCAACATCAATCATCAAGGACCCCCTGCATCCAGCCCATGCTCTCTTCTCACTATTACCATCGGCAAGGAGCTACAGGAGCCTCAGGTCTTTGAAATTGAGTCCATGGGCTGTGGGAAGAGTTCAGTGATGGGGCAAGTGAAGTTATCCTCACTGGTTCAAGTGGTTGGGGGTAATAACTGTTCCTGAACTTGATTGTGAGAGTCTTGAGGCTCCTGTACCTTCTTCCTGATGGCAGCAGAAGAGAGAATGACCTGGTGTTGGGGGCCCTTGACGATGGATGCTGCTTTCTTGTGACAATGTTCCATGTAGATGTGCTCAGTGGTGGGGAGAGTTTTTACCCGTGATGGACTGGGCCATATCCACTACTTTTTGTAAGATTTGCAGTCAAGGGGATAAGTGTTTTCATAATTGGCCATAATGCAACCAGTCAATATACTCTCCACCACTCATCTATAGAAGTTTGTCAAAGTTTTAGATATCATGCCAAATCTTCGCGAACTTCTAAGGAAGTAGAGGTGCTGTTATGCTTTCTTCATTATTAACTGAGAAATTTGATATTACTGACCCTCCACCTCTGATCCCCTGATGAGGACTGGTCATGGACTTCCGGTTTCCCTCTCCTTAAGTCAATAATCAGCCCCTTGGTCTTGCTAACATTGACTGAGAGGTTGTTGTGGAACCACTCTCCCTCCCATATGCTGATTCATTACCACCCTCGATTTGGCCAACGTCAATGACGTTGTCAGCAAGCTTAAATAGCTGTGCTATTTCTCACAGTTATAATTATAAAGCAAGTAGAGCAGGGAGCTAAGCACACTAAGTTGTGGTACACCTGTGCTGATGGAGGTTGTTGTTGCTAATCCGCACTGACCGGGGTCTCCAAGTGAGGAAATCGAGGATCCAATTGTACTGAGGTCAAAGTCTTGAAGCTTATTTACTAGTTTTGAGCGGTTGATGGCATTGAATGCCGAGCTGTAGTCGACAAATAGCATTCTGATGTATGCACCTTTGCTGTCCAGATGTCCCGGGGTTGAGTGAAGAGCTGATGAGATGGCAGCTGCTTGGATCTGTTGTGGCGGTAGGCAAACTGGAGTGGATCCAAGTCACTTCTCAAGCAGGAGTTGATATGTTTTGTTACCAACCTCTCAAAGCACTTCATCACACTGGATGTAAGTGCTACTGGATGATAGTCATTGAGGCAGGTTACCATGTTCTTCTTAGGCATCGGTATAATTGAAGCCTGCTTGAGGCGTGGGTACCTCAGACTGCCGAAATGAGAGGTTAAAGATGTCGGTGAACACTCCAGCCAGTTGATCAGCACAGGTCCACAGTGGCTGGCCAGGTGTCCCATCCGAGTCAGATGCTTTCCATGGGTTCACCCTCCTGAAGGGGGCTCTCACATTGGCCTCAGAGACGGAAATTACAGGGTAGTCAAGGACTGTGAGAGTTTGTGAATGTTTTGATGGTCAAGGCGTTGAGCTCATCTGGGGGTGAGGCCTTGTCACCTGTGACACTTGGCTTCACTTTGCAGGAGGTGATGGCATTCAAGCCCTCCCACAGCTGCTGAGCATCCATCAGTGATTCAAGTTTGTCCCGAATTGCCACTTCATGTGCGAGTTTCTGCTAAATTATAAATATTATAACTTTCATATTTTTCACTTGGTTGGGAAATAACAAAATCTGCTTCACCATTTCATCATGGCTGAATATTACCCTTATTCTCCTGCCTTCTCCCCATAACTTTTAACACCCTGGCTCATCAAGAACCTATCAATGTTAGTTTTAAATATATCCAATGACAAGGCCTCCACAGCTGTGTTTGGCAATGAATTCTACAGACTCACCACAATCTGGCTAAAGAAATTCCTCCTCATCTCTGTTCAAAACAGACTTCCTCCATTCTGAGGCTGAGTCCTCAGGTCTTAGACTCCCCCACTCTTTTCTGCTTAGTTCTAAGCTAAACGTTAATTTTGCTT
Source organism: Hemitrygon akajei (assembly GCF_048418815.1). NCBI lineage: Eukaryota > Metazoa > Chordata > Chondrichthyes > Myliobatiformes > Dasyatidae > Hemitrygon > Hemitrygon akajei. Next base: position 98,999,656 of record NC_133132.1, read on the forward strand.
CAATATTTTTGTCAAATCTCTTTAGATCAAGATGTAAAAAAAGAGAACTAAACACAGAGAATGCTGGAGATAGCAGTGGGGTTCAGGCAACATCAATCAATGAGGAATGAAATAGTTAACATTTTATCAGAATTGCATGGAACTGAAATTAAAATTCATTTGGACTGATTCAATGTTAATTCCACAGAAAAAGGAAGATAGTGCAAATTGGGGCATTGTGGACAGCAAGGAAGGTCATCAAAACTTGCAGAGGAATCTGGACTAGCAGATTGGATTTAAGGCAAGCAAGTATGATGTGATGAATTTTGGGAGGACAAACCAGGGTAGGATTATACAGTGAGTGTGTGGTAGGGCACTGAGCAGTGCGGTAGAACGGAGGAATCTGGAAATACAGGATCCATAATTCCTTGAAAGTGGTGTCACAGGTATAGTAGGTAAAGTCGCAAAAATAGCTTTTGGCACATCAGCCTTCATAAATCAAAGTACTGAAACAGAAGTTGGGATGTTACATTGAAATTGTAAAAGATGCTGATGAGGTCTAACTTAGAGTATTGTGTGCAGTTCTGGCCACCTACCTACAGAAAATTTATCAATAAGATTTAAAGAGTCCAAAGAAAATTTACAACGATATTACCAGGTCTTGAGATATAGGAAAAGTTTGAATAGGTTAGGACTTTATTCCCTGGAGCCTAGGAGAATAGGGGTAGGGTGTGGGAGGGGGGGGCAGTAGGAGGGGCTTTTGGGGTTCTAACATTTTTAACCATCACTCATTCTTTGGGGCACTCTTCTGTTTTCATGGATGTTAGTGAAGAACAAGAATTTTAGGATGTATATTGCATACATTTCTTTGATATTAAATGGAACTATTGAATCTTATACAAAATTATGAGAGGTATAGAGAGGGTAAGTGCTTTTTCCCCCACTAAGGTTGGGTAAGACTATAACTACATGTCATAGATTAAGGGTGAAAGGTGAAATATTTAAGGGGAACCTAAGTTCAATGAGGAGAGAACTTCTTCACCCAGAGGTTGTTGCGAGTGTAGAACAACCTGCCAGTGTAGGTGTTGGCTGCTGGTTCCATTGAAACATTTAAGAGCAGCTTGGATAGGTACATGGATGGGCAGGTCTACGGTCCAGGTACTGGTTAATGTGACTTTAGAATATGGGAGGAAACCAGAGTACCCGGTGGAAAATGCACGCAGTCATGGGAAGAACGAAAAACTCTTTACAGACAGTAGTGGGTAATGAACCCGGGTCACAAAGCATTGTGCTAACCATTTTGCTACAAATATGTATAGTGCTGCTTATTTAATAAATTTATGTATTTTTTTAATATATTAAAAAGTTTTGAAAGTAAGGAAGTGTTCATGGGTTCATTGTTCATCTGATGATGGAGGGAAAGAAGCTGTACCTAAATGTTCAGCAGGTGTCTTCAGGCTCCAGTACCTCATCCTTGGTGGCAGTAATGAGAAGAGAGCATATTCTGAGACGGCGATCCAATGACAAACGCTGCCTTTTTGCGACATCACCTTTTGAAGGTGTCCTTGATGCTGGGGAGGCTAGTGCCTAAGATGGAACTTTCTGCAGCTACAAGACCCCACAAAAAAACAAATGACTAGTTCAAATCTTTTTTAGGTGTGGTTGGGAAAAATGCAATGGCCAAAAGTTGAAGAAACTTTTATGTCCATTCAAGAGGAGAAAACGTGTCCACATTTAATGTTTCATCTGAAAAATGGACTGTCTTAAGGGCCTATGTTCTAATATCTAACAATGGAAGTCAATGACTATCAATCGTTCCCCATCAATAATACCAATGTGTTAAAACATTTATCATTACTCTCCAGACTAACTGTGCAAGCAGAAGGCTGTCAATGCCAAGAGACTGGAAGAAAACAGAAGTTATGAGGTAACTTCAACTGGGGGTAATTGGATGAAATTGTGGCAAAATCAGGGATGGCTCTAAACTGTCGTCTGTATTTGTTAGGCAGCTTGTGTTCAGGAAAGACATTATCAATCTCAAAATGCCAATCACTCAATTTGATCATTATGTTTGCTTTGAAGTTTTACTAGGCCCGCCCAACTCATTGGTGAAGACAAAGTAAGAAAATGTTACAATGGAATTTTAAAGTTGAGCACTTACAACTCTTCCCTGTTAGTGTGAAAGTGAGCTTACACATTTGTTAGTTAATTTTCACATGAACTTTCTTGACTCTGCATTTGTTTGTCCCACTATCGAGCAACTCAAAATAATCCAAAAGTAGCCCTGTAATCCAGAAGCAGCCGTATAAACTATTAGTGGCTCCATTTAAGAGACTCTGAGATAGGCATGTGGCTGAAAGAAAAATGGAGGGCTATGTAGGAGGAAAGGGTTAGACTGGTTTTGCAGTAAGCTGGTCAGCACAACATCGTGTGCAAAGTGCCTGTACTGTCTTATATGGTTGTAAGTTTTACTAAGTTTTAAGTGCTATGTTCTAAATACTGTGCAAAAGACACCACACAATGTCAAGTTAGTCTGACTCTCCAACATGCACTCAGGGTCCTAGCATGGGCCTTGAAACCATGCCCTTCTACTTTCTTGCACCACATCATTTCCGCTCCCACATTCTGCCCGCACTGACCGGTTATTCCCAGCTTGTAGAGCTCGCGCAGTCGCTGGTGCCCATCTTCTCCTGGCACGTAGTCGCCCAGGCCGATGGTGCTGAGCGAGATGAAGCAGAAGTAGATGGATTCCAGGAAGCTCCAGTCCTGCTCCAATTGGGTGAAGATGGCGGCGGGGATGAGGAAGAAGCACAGAAGGAGGACCAGCCCCAACAGGAAAGCGTGTGCGAGGGCAACACTTTGCTTGGGGTAGCCCCAGCGGGTGTGAATGTAGTGGATCGGGCGCCTGGTTACTAATGCCATGACACGCTGGACAACAGAGGTGAGGAAGAGGAGGGTGAAGGGGATCCCAATAACCGAGTAGATGATGCAGAAGGCCTTGCCGCCATCCGAGAGAGGAACTGTGTGTCCGTAACCTGGAAGAGAAAGATGACAAAACTACTGAGACACCAGCATCAACTACAGTTATTCTAACATGAAGAATGACACAGTGCTGTGCTCCCACATCAAGGTGGGCTCTCACTGAAAAGCCTAGATAGGGTGGACGTGGAAAGGATATTTCCAGTAGTGGAGGAGTCTAGGACCAGAAGGCACAGCCTCAGAGTACAAGAGAGTCCCTTTAGAACAGAAATGAGGAGGAATTTCATTAGCCAGAGGAGTGGTGGGTCTGGGAAGTTCACTGCCACAGGCAGCTGTAGAGGCCAAGTCATTGGGTGTATTTAAGATTAACAGGTTCTTGATTAGTAAGGAGGTCAAGTGTTACAGGAGAAGACAGGAGAATGGGTTTGACAAGGATAATAAACCATTATGATGGAATGGTGGAGCAGACCAATTCTACCCCTACTGTATGACATATGGTCTACCAGAGACATCCAACATCCTGAATATCCCAATCAACCACCAGGGTTCCCAAGGTCCCTCATCCTATCCCATACCAGCAGGATGCTGTCTCTAGGGAATTAATTGCTTGTCCTAGTGTACAGCAAAGACACTGATACAGTGAGTAAACTCTCCTGGTGCTGGGGAGGGGAGCCAGGAACTTTACCTTCCCCCCAGACCTCAGCACGTGCCTCCCTACAACACCAGCCTGAGTTATGCATAAAGGAGACAGTCAAGCAGTGAATCTGCGCCCAGGGATAAGTGACGAGAGGAGGGTGATGGGACGTGGGGAGGGTGGGGAGGAGGAAGGGAAATCCAGGGGTTTGCAGTTTGCAAGTAAGTGGATTCATGGGGTGGGGTTGGAGCATCAAGCGAGTTGCATTCTGATAGTTACTGATTTCATGACGGTTGACCCCTCTGCTGAACTCAGTGGTTTCCCTATTATCCCCTTTCCCTTACCACCAAGTTGCATCTCCCTCCTGGTTCTACCTATGAAATGAACAAAGAACAGCGCAGGACAGTACAGGGTTACGGGATTGTGCTACTCTTTAACCTATCCAAGATCAATCTAAGCCATTCCTCCTCCTCCTACACTTCCTTTCATCCATGTACCTATCTAAGAGTCTCTTAAATTTCCCTAATATATCTGTCTCTACCACCACCCCGGCAGTATATTCCACACATTCACCACTTTCTGTGTATAAAACTTAGCTCTGACATCCTCTCTATACACCAATCAAAATTAAGCCCTCTTGCATTAGCCACTGTCACTCCGGGAAATACTTGCTGGCCATCCACTCGATCCATGCCCCTTATCACCCTGTACACCTCTGTCAAGTCACGACTCATTCTCCTTTGCTCCAAACTGAAAAGCCCACGTTCGCTCAATGAGACACGCTCTCTAATCCAGGCAGCACCCTGCTGAATCACATCTGCACCCACGCCCTTCCTACAGTCGGCACTGCACTTTTTTAAATTAACTTTGATATTTTAGTCTCCATTGAGCCTGTCATTGTTTGCCTCAGTGCACTGTGTACGTGAACAGTATGCTAGCCTAGCTTTTCACTGCGTCATAGTGTGTATGTGTATCCGGAGAGCCGTGCCTGTCCCGTGGCAGCACTGCCCTCACCTGGTTGGAGGTCACACCACCTGCCAGTCAACATTTCACCCCTCCCAACTAATCAATGCACACTAAAATTTACCATTGGCCACCTTAATTGGATTAACCCGTCTAGCACCAAGCCGTTGGCCCCCTGGTGAATCACCTAGGCTGGACCATCCAGCCCCCTGACCTATAAAGGGTGCTACATGTGCTTGGCTCACTCTCTTTGCCATCCTCGAGGGACCACCCTGCTTCACTCCAGGCTGAAGACTGCAGAACAGCGCTGGAGACACGTGGTAAGGTGTGCATCGAATAGGGTTGTGGGAGCAGTTATTGTTGTCCCTTTAGCAGAGAGCCTTACCTGCCCATGGTCAAGGGATGGCAGGTATCGTAGTTACTTTTCCCTTGCTTGTATGCGTACCTGTACTCTGTCCCCACACTGTTTTCCTGTGTATTGTACTGCCGACTCGACTTTTCCCACTTTCGCCTATTCTAAGCGCATTTGTGTGAATATTGTAGCCGCTTGTGTTGTTCCCAAGCTTTTCTCCCCTTGTAAATAAACTCATTATTAAAACTGTGTCCAGAGCTCTGACCTTTGAGACCCAAAGAATCTGTCTCACTTCCATCACAAGAGTATGACAACAAATACGTACATCTGTCTTTACATTCATTGTGTCACAGCCCCATAAAAAGCAACAGTCCCCCGTGTTCTCCTGTTATTCACACACCTGTGATCTGTTTGAGAGATGGTTTCCAGTCTCTTAGCATCCAATCATGTTGTATCGCCACCGAATCTCTACAGAACGTCTTTGATTTGCAAAGCTAATAAATAAACAGAACACCCTCTCATCCCTTTTCTTCTCCTCACCTTCCTCAGGTGCCCCTCCTTCAATGTCTTCCATGGAGCACCAACCCTCCCTATAAGATTCCCTCTTTCACCTACCCCTCATGGGTTATCTCATCCTTCCTCATCGATCACCTTCCCTTCCCTCCCTATAAGATTCCCTCTTCCACCTACCCCTCATGGGTTATCTCATCCTTCCTCATCGATCACCTTCCCTTCCCTCCCTATAAGATTCCCTCTTCCACCTACCCCTCATGGGTTATCTCATCCCTCATCGATCACCTTCCCTTCCCTCCCTATAAGATTCCCTCTTTCACCTACCCCTCATGGGTTATCTCATCCCTCATCGATCACCTTCCCTTCCCTCCCTATAAGATTCCCTCTTTCACCTACCCCTCATGGGTTATCTCATCCTTCCTCATCGATCACCTTCCCTTCCCTCCCTATAAGATTCCCTCTTTCACCTACCCCTCATGGGTTATCTCATCCTTCCTCATCGATCACCTTCCCTTCCCTCCCGATAAGATTCCCTCTTTCACCTACCCCTCATGAGTTATCTCATCCTTCCTCATCGATCACCTTCCCTTCCCTCCTTATAAGATTCCCTCTTCCACCTACCCCTCATGGGTTATCTCATCCCTCCTCATCAATCACCTTCCCTTCCCCCCCATAAGATTCCCTCTTCCACCTACCCCTCATGGGTTATCTCATCCCCCTCATGGGTTATCTCATCCCTCCTCATCGATCACCTTCCCTTCCCTCCCTATAAGATTCCCTCTTTCACCTACCCCTCATGGGTTATCTCATCCCTCCTCATCAATCACCTTCCCTTCCCCCCCATAAGATTCCCTCTTCCACCTACCCCTCATGGGTTATCTCATCCCTCCTCATCGATCACCTTCCCTTCCCTCCCTATAAGATTCCCTCTTCCACCTACCCCTCATGGGTTATCTCATCCCTCCTCATCGATCACGTTCCCTTCTGGTCCTGATGAAGGGTTATTCCCCTCAGTAGACGCTGTCTGATCCTCCAGCATTTTGTGCATGTTAAACTTTTCCACTGATGGGTTTGCAGTTAAGCAGGTAGTTGTGGCGTCAGGCGGACTGGGTGAAAGGTATTTCCTGAGTCACTACAGCACTGCCAATAATCATACCTCACATTCTTTGTCCTCATTGTCTATTGTTAGAGGATGTGTCACCAACCACAGCCCTCGTGCGTGAGAATTCACCTACGCTCTGCCAGTACAGGATGTGCCATTTTCCTTTGTTGTAATCGTGTCACTGAGAACAGTCTCTTAGTTTCTGTTGACAGCGTGAGTTAGCTCCTGCCACGTTTCTCAGCCCACCACTCCCTGGTGAATTGCAAATTGTCCTTCAATCAAATTCTCCCATCTCTTCAAACTCTACATTTTAATTGTACAGTTTTTTTCCCCTACATAACCAGTTGTATCCTGGAAGCTAATTTCACAATGCCACTGAATTGAAAGGTTACCACAGGGTGGAATCGAACCTTCGTACGTACAGTACATAATGCATGCATATAAATACGTACATGGGGTAGCATGGTAGCGTTGAGTGGCAGAACAGATGATGGGCCAAATGGCCTAATTCTGATCCTATATCTTAAGGTCTTATAGTGGTTAGCATAACACTTTTACAGCAACAAACTCCAGTTTCAAATATGCTATTTTCTGCAATGAGCCTGCAGGTTCTCCCCGTGGCTTTACTCCAGGTGCACCAGTTTTAACTCCCCATCCCAAAGAGTCACAGCACAGAAAGAAGCCCTTTGACCCATCTAGCCCGTGCCAAACCACTTAAACTGCCTACCCCCAGTTAGTAGGTTAATTGGCTACATGGTTGTAATTTGACAATGTGGGTTTCCTCAATGTGAGCTTGCGTTAAGGAACAGGAACCATAAAGCACTCATCGCTGCCAGTAACAGTAAACTTGGTCAGAATGCAACAGAAAAAGCCTTCTCATCTGGTTTAATCAGCACCTTTCAATTGCCGCATGGTAGTATAAGATATAAGAGCAGAAGTAGGCCATTCAGCCCATCGAGTCTGCTCCGCCATTCAATCATGGGCTGATCCAATTCTTCCAGTCATCCCCACTCCCTGCCTTCTCCCCATACCCTTTGATACCCTGGCTAATCAAGAACCTATCTGCCTCTGCCTTAAATGCACCCAATGACTAGGATATGGATTTATGGATATCTTCAACCTCTCGCTTCGGCAGTGTGAGGTACCCACCTGCCCAGTCTACAATGGGAAAAGCCCTTCCCACCACTGAGCACATTTACAAGGAGTGCTGTCACAAGAAAGCAGCATCCATCACCAAGAATCCCCTCCGTACTGCCATCGAGAAGGAGGTACAGGAGCCTTGGGTCCCACATCAACAGGTTCAGGAACAGTTTTCACCCCATACCCTTTGATACCCTGGCTAATCAAGAACCTATCTATCTCTGCCTTAAATGCACCCAATGACTTGGCCTCCACAGCCACTCGGCAACAAATTCCAGAGAATTACCATCCTCTGACTAAAGTAATTTCACTGTATCACTGTTCTAAATGGACATCCTTCACTCCTGAAGCCATACCCTCTTGTCCTGCACTCCCCTACCATGGGAAATATCTTTGCCATATCTAATCTGTTCAGGCCTTTTAACATTTGGAATGTTTCTATGAGATCCCCCCTTATTCTCCTGAACTCCAGGGAATACAGTCCAAGAGCTGCCAGATGTTCCTCATACGGTAACCCTTTCATTCTTGGAATCATTCTTGTGAATCTTCTCTGAACCCTCTCTGATGTCAGTATATCCTTTCTTAAATAAGGAGCCCAAAACTACACACAATACTCCAAGTGTGGTCTCACGAGTGCCTTATAGAGCCTCAACATCACATCCCTGCTCTTGTATTCTATACCTTTAGAAATGAATGCCAACATTGCATTCACCTTCTGCACCACTGACTCAACCTGGAGATTAACCTTTAGGGTATCCTGCACAAGGACTCCCAAGTCCCTTTGCATCTCTGCATTTTGAATTCTCTCCCTATCTAAATAATAGTCTGCCCATTTATTCCTTACAGTAAAATGCCTGACCATACACTTTCCAACATTGTATTTCATTTGCCACTTCTTTGCCCATTTCCCTAAACTATCTAAGTCTCTCTACAGGTTCTCTGTTTCCTGAACACTACCCACTCCTCCTACTTTCTTTGTATCATGGGCAAATTTAACCACAAATCTATTAATCCCATAGTCCACATCATTGACATACATCGTAAAAAGCAGCGGTCCCAACACCGGCCCCTGTGGAACTTCACTGGTAACCGGCAGCCAGCCAGAATAGGATCCCTTTATTCCCACTCTGTTTCTGCCGACCAGCCAATGCTCCACCCACGCTAGTAACTTCCCTGTAATTCCATGGGCTCTTATCTTGCTAAGCAGCCACATGTGCAGCACCATGTCAAAGGACTTCTGAAAATCCAAATACACCATGTCTACTGCATCGCCTTTGTCTACCCTGCTCGTAATTTCCTCAAAGAATTGCAGTAGGTTAGTCAGGCAGGATTTTCCTTTCAGGAAACCATGCTGGCTTTGGCCTATCTTGTCATGTGCCCCCAGGTACTCTGTAATCTCATCCCTAACAATCGATTCCAACAACTTCCCAACCACCAATCTGTAATAATGCTATTACAGAGCCAGCGATCACCGATTGGGGTTCAATCCCACCTCTGTCTGAAAGATGCTTGTATGTTCTCCCCGTGACCGAGTGGGATTCCTTCACGAGCTCCAGTTTCCTCCCACATTTACTAAGTTAGTTGGTACATAAGTGTAGTGGGACTCATTGGGCCAGAAGGGGCTGTTATTGTGCTTTATCTCTAAATAAAAATAAATAAATACTGAGAGCAATTTTGGGCTCATATCCAAGGGAAGTTGTACTGGCCCTGGAGATGGTCCAAAGGAGGTTCACAAGAATAATTCTGGGAATCAAAGGCTTAACCTGTGAGGAGCGTTTGAATGCTCTGGGTCTACTCTATGCAGTTCAAAAGGATGAGGATGGGATTTCATTGAAACCTACCAAATACTGAAAATACCTGGCCAGAGAGGATGTCTCCATTAGTGGGAGAGTCCAGATTCCGAGGGCACATCTTAGAAAAAAGAGATATCCCTTTAAGACTAAGATGAAGAGTAATTTCTTCAGACAGGTGGAGGTGAATCTGTGGAAACCGTTGCCACAGAGGACTGGGTGTATATTTACGGCAGAGATTAATAGATTGTTAATTGGTTAGGGGTTACAGGGAGAAGGCAGGATCACGTTGGGACCAGAGGGGAACCCATTGCCACCACACTGGATCATGTTGGGACCAGAAAGCCAGCACAAGTGTCTGAAGTTCAGAATCAGTCGGTTTATTGTCACTCACATCGTCTGTGATGTTTGTTATTTCGTGGCGGCAATACAATGCAAGATGTAAAAAATGATTATGGTACAATAAAATATAATTAACTAGTAAAGTAGTGTTTATATACTCTTTAGAAATCTGAAGGTGGAGGGGAAGAAGCTGTTCCTGAAATATTGAGTGTGTGTCTTCAAACTCCTGCACCTCTGCCCAGTGGTGGTAATGAGAAGAGGGAAGGTCCTGGGTGGTGAGGGTCCTTAAGAGCTGCCTTTTTTGAAGACGTCCTCAATGATGGGGAGGGTAGCTCCTGTGATGGAGCTGGCCAAGTCTACAACCCTCTGCTGCCTCTTTCCACCCTGTGCATTGGAGCCTCCATATCAGGTGGTAATGCAACTTTATAATGGAATCAGGTCATTCAGCCCACTGAATCCATGCTGACCATCTAGCATCTATTTACACTAACCACAAACTAATCTCATTTTATTTTCCCCATGATACACCCCCAGATTCTACCCACCTACCAACACGCTAGGGATAGTTGGTTAACTTAACAATTTGTGGATTTTGGGATGTGGAAAGAGCACTGGAAGAAACTTGTGCAGCCAGAGAGAGAGCATGCACACAGTGAGCAGCCGAAGACAGGAAGGCAAGGGAGCTGGAGTAACTATGGCACCGCTCCAGACGTCTGGACTCTGGTCTCTGGGTTCCTCCCACATTCCAAACTGTGCAGGTTAGGGTAAGTCATGGGCATGCAACATTGGCACCAGATACACGGCCACAGTACATCCTCAGACTGTGCTGGTCGTTCATGCAAACGACACATTGCACTGTATGCTTCCGTGTACTTGAGACAAATAATACCAAGTTAATCAAATACAATCGAATTCATTAACAGAACGAAGTGCAGCATCTACGAAGTGTGGTGCAGGTAGACTGTAAGGTGTAAGATCATTACAGGGCAGATATGTCAGGAGTCTGTCGCAACAAGCTGTTACAACAGTGGAACTGACGCAGTCACAGAGCATGGTGCGCTTTCAGCCTTTGTACTGTATCTGCTCCCAGTGGTGGGAGGGAGGAGAGAGAATGTCTGGGGTGGATGTCTTCGATTATGTTGGCTGTTTTACTGAGTCAGCAAGAAGCACTGACAGAAGATGAGATGGAGAGGAGACTGAATTTTGCGTCCACAACTCTCTGCCGATCAAGTATAGGTGCTTGTTTATTGTTATCATATGTACATATAGAGTGAAAAGCCTGTCTTGTCCTGAGGGTTCAAGCAGATCAAATCATTACAGAATGTACTGAGCTAAAACAGTAACAATTCAGAATAAAGTGTAAAAACGAGCGGTGTAGGTAAACAATAGAATGCAAGATCATAATGTGGTAGACTGTGAGGACGAGAGTTTATCCGTTCGCAAGTCTGAGAACAGTGGGACAGAAACTGCCCTTGAGTCTGGTAATAGGTGCTTCAGAATTTTGCATCTGCTGCCTGATGGGGAGGGGAGAAGAGCCAACGGCTGGGCTGGGTGTGTGGGGTCTTTGATTACGCTGTCTGCTTTACTGAAGCAGAGATAAGCACAGAGAGAATCGATAGAGGGAGGCTGGTTCCTGAGATGTGCTGAGCTGTGTCTGCAACTCTTGGCAGTTTCTTGTGGTCATGGACAAAGCATTTGCCATACCAAGCCATTATGCATCCAGCCAAAATGCTTTCATTTGTTATATTTTATGAGTAAGAGAAGCCATTCAGCCCATTATATCCATGCTTGAACTCAGCATTCCCTTCAGTCCATTGACCTTTTCAGCTAACTAGGGACATTTAAGAGACTCTTGGATAGGCACGTGGATGAAAGAAGGATGGAGGGCTATGTGGGAGGGAAGGGTTTGATTGATCGTAGAGTAGAAGGTGCAGAACGATCTATACTGTATTGTACTGTTTTATGTTCCCTGAAACTTAATTCATTTACGTCCCCACTGGGTCCCTTGGATTCTCCACCCACCCACCCACACACTGGGACAGTTAACCTGCACGTCTTTGGAACATAGGTGGAAATCCAGGAAAAATGTCACACAGAACTTGCAAACTCCACACAGACAGCATCGGTAGTCAGGATTGAACCTGGCTGACTGGAACTGAGGCAGCGGTACTACCTGCTGATCAATGAACCATCCTTGAAACGGTGTGTGTTACCGACGAGAGCTTGCTGCAAATCTGTAACAATTTCCCTGTGAGTGGGCTAGCCATCCGCCAGGGGATTAAGAAGAAAGGACGGGAGACTGGTATTCAGAACAAGAATCAGCCATGATTGAATAGTGGAATAGAATCGATGAGGTCTTATCAAAGATCAGGTTAAGTATTGGTGTAGTATTGTTACATGTACCAAGATACAGTGAAAAGGCACGCTGTTCTAATGGATCAATTCAATGAGGTTGTAAGAACACCTCATATTCCATCTGAGTAGCCTCCAACCTACAACATCCAATATTTTCTCCCTCCTCCTCTCACCCTTTCTCTTCTCCCCCCTTGCCCATCACCTCCCTCTGGGGCCCTTCTTTCCCTTTCTCACCTGCTCCACTTATCCCCACCCAACTTCTCACTTCATTGCCCCCCCCCCCCCACCCACCTTCACTCTCATCTGGTCTCGCCTCTCACCTGCCAGCTGTACTCACGGCCCACCCACCTTCACTCTCATCTGGTCTCGCCTCTCACCTGCCAGCTGTACTCACGGCCCACCCACCTTCACTCTCATCTGGTCTCGCCTCTCACCTTCCAGCTGTACTCACGGCCCACCCACCTTCACTCTCATCTGGTCTCGCCTCTCACCTTCCAGCTGTACTCACGGCCCACCCACCTTCACTCTCATCTGGTCTCGCCTCTCACCTTCCAGCTGTACTCACGGCCCACCCACCTTCACTCTCATCTGGTCTCGCCTCTCACCTTCCAGCTGTACTCACGGCCCACCCACCTTCACTCTCATCTGGTCTCGCCTCTCACCTTCCAGCTGTACTCACGGCCCACCCACCTTCACTCTCATCTGGTCTCGCCTCTCACCTGCCAGCTGTACTCACGGCCCACCCACCTTCACTCTCATCTGGTCTCGCCTCTCACCTGCCAGCTGTACTCACGGCCCACCCACCTTCACTCTCATCTGGTCTCGCCTCTCACCTGCCAGCTGTACTCACGGCCCACCCACCTTCACTCTCATCTGGTCTCGCCTCTCACCTGCCAGCTGTACTCACGGCCCACCCACCTTCACTCTCATCTGGTCTCGCCTCTCACCTGCCAGCTGTACTCTCGGCCCACCCACCTTCACTCTCATCTGGTCTCGCCTCTCACCTGCCAGCTGTACTCTCGGCCCACCCACCTTCACTCTCATCTGGTCTCGCCTCTCACCTGCCAGCTGTACTCACGGCCCACCCACCTTCACTCTCATCTGGTCTCGCCTCTCACCTGCCAGCTGTACTCACGGCCCACCCACCTTCACTCTCATCTGGTCTCGCCTCTCACCTGCCAGCTGTACTCACGGCCCACCCACCTTCACTCTCATCTGGTCTCGCCTCTCACCTTCCAGCTGTACTCACGGCCCACCCACCTTCACTCTCATCTGGTCTCGCCTCTCACCTTCCAGCTGTACTCACGGCCCACCCACCTTCACTCTCATCTGGTCTCGCCTCTCACCTTCCAGCTGTACTCTCGGCCCACCCACCTTCACTCTCATCTGGCTTTTGCCTCTCACCTGCCAGCTGTACTCACGGCCCACCCACCTTCACTCTCATCTGGTCTCGCCTCTCACCTTCCAGCTGTACTCTCGGCCCACCCACCTTCACTCTCATCTGGCTTTTGCCTCTCACCTGCCAGCTGTACTCACGGCCCACCCACCTTCACTCTCATCTGGTCTCGCCTCTCACCTTCCAGCTGTACTCACGGCCCACCCACCTTCACTCTCATCTGGTCTCGCCTCTCACCTTCCAGCTGTACTCTCGGCCCACCCACCTTCACTCTCATCTGGCTTTTGCCTCTCACCTGCCAGCTGTACTCACGGCCCACCCACCTTCACTCTCATCTGGTCTCGCCTCTCACCTGCCAGCTGTACTCACGGCCCACCCACCTTCACTCTCATCTGGTCTCGCCTCTCACCTGCCAGCTTCACTCTCATCTGGTCTCGCCTCTCACCTGCCAGCTTGTACTCACGGCCCACCCACCTTCACTCTCATCTGGTCTCGCCTCTCACCTGCCAGCTGTACTCACGGCCCACCCACCTTCACTCTCATCTGGTCTCGCCTCTCACCTGCCAGCTGTACTCACGGCCCACCCACCTTCACTCTCATCTGGTCTCGCCTCTCACCTGCCAGCTGTACTCACGGCCCACCCACCTTCACTCTCATCTGGTCTCGCCTCTCACCTTCCAGCTGTACTCACGGCCCACCCACCTTCACTCTCATCTGGTCTCGCCTCTCACCTTCCAGCTGTACTCACGGCCCACCCACCTTCACTCTCATCTGGTCTCGCCTCTCACCTTCCAGCTGTACTCTCGGCCCACCCACCTTCACTCTCATCTGGCTTTTGCCTCTCACCTGCCAGCTGTACTCACGGCCCACCCACCTTCACTCTCATCTGGTCTCGCCTCTCACCTGCCAGCTGTACTCACGGCCCACCCACCTTCACTCTCATCTGGTCTCGCCTCTCACCTGCCAGCTTCACTCTCATCTGGTCTCGCCTCTCACCTGCCAGCTTGTACTCACGGCCCACCCACCTTCACTCTCATCTGGTCTCGCCTCTCACCTGCCAGCTGTACTCACGGCCCACCCACCTTCACTCTCATCTGGTCTCGCCTCTCACCTGCCAGCTGTACTCTCGGCCCACCCACCTTTCTATTCTGGCTTTTGCCTCCTTCCTTTCCGTCCTGATGAAGTGTCTCGGCCCAAATTAGCCGCTGTTTATTCTGCCCGTAGATGCTGACTGAGTTGCTGAGTTTCTTCGGTATTTTGCGTGTGTTGCTCAAATCATTACACAGCCTACAGCTAGAATCAGGCAAAACAATCAAGCTTTGAAACAAGGTTTGCATTACTTTTCACTTACTGCTTCAGGCAATCGCAAGCTTCCAGGCTGTGTTAATGGCAATGAAGTGTCTGGGGTACAAATACCAAGTGGACCAGGGAGCCTGTGTTAGATGAGGCTTGCTGTCCGATGGGGGTAATGGGGAGGGGCATTCTCAATAGAGGCATTGTTTTTTAATGAACAAGTAATTGGGTTGGTTAATCAAATGAAAATACTGGCTTGGCTAAGCAGAGGTGAGAAGGGCAAGGTCTCTCCCATAGCATTGTGTACCCCAACGATCACGTGGCCTCTCAGAGCGGTGTTACCAAATACAACCTGCCAGTGGGGAAGGGGGCGGAAAGCACAGCTATCAGCGATGGACATCTCCCAGTGACAGGGGAGGACCAGAAATGGAATGGGAGAATCCCTGTTAGTGCCGTGAGTTAGTGCTTCAGAGAGGGGAGACACTGCTGGGCCAGGAGAGGTCAACCTCACCACCTTCTTGTAAGTTAGGCATTGGCAGCGGGGGGGGGGGGGAGGGGGTGTGTGTGTGTGTGTGTGGTTTTTTTTGGGTGGGGGGGGTAAACCATGTATACCTGTCTGGACACACCCCTCTGCTGACTGCTCCTGTGGCTCCTCCCACAGACCCCTGTATAAAGGTGATTGGGGTATTGCTTCTCCCACAGTCATCCAACATGGTCGTGCTCCGTTTTCGCACAGTCTAGGGTCCTTCTCCCGTGGGAGTTGAGGTGTGAGGGGTTGGGGGTATACCCCCTGAATGTAAATATGAAAGAATAAAGTGCCACGTGGGTGGCAAAACATTAGAACTTTGAAGATGTAAAGACAGTAATGGTACCAACTGTAAAGAATTGAAAGTCTTTGAATGGTTATTGTATATAATTTTATTTTGGAATAAAGTATATTTTGTAAAAAAAAAAGCCTATCATTATTTACTCAACTTCCAGTCTCCTAGAGTTATTGATAGAGCATCAGTGTGTGTGTGAGAGTGAGTGAGAGAGAGAGAACATGTGCACAAACATTGAATGCATGTATTATGAGTGTGTACGTGTGTGTGTGTATCAGAGCATGTGCATTTGGTTTTGTGCATGTGTCCATATGCACACACATGTGCTGGTGTCTACGGGAGGTAACAGGTGATGGACCTGCCAGGGTGAGACTAGACACGGGGATGAGGGGTGAGCAGGACTAGCGATCTGGGGGTAGGATGGAGCTTCTCACTGACCGGGTGGTTCAGTGAACATCTCTCAGTAGAGACACCGCTCTCCGCTCTGGGTCAAATGAAACTGCAGAGCCACACAACTCCAGAAACACTCTGTTTCCAGGACAACCATCACTGCCAGCCTCCAGCTTTCCAGAAAAGCAGTGAAGAGTGAAGCAGAGACAAGAGATTGTACAGAGATGCGGGAAATCCACACAGAATGTTGGAGGAACTCAGGTTAAGCAACGCCTATGGAGAGAAATAAACAGTCGACAGATTGGACCAGAAAGGGAAAGGGTACAAGCCAGAAAAGGAAGTTGTAGGCAGGGAGAGGAGTATGTCTGGCAGGTGATAGGTGAGGGGAATGGTGGGTGAGCAGGGGAGAGGGATGAAGCAAGAAGCTGGGAGGGGATGGGTTTAGCACATTTACATTTAGCAAATGACTTTGGCAACCAGTCTTCACATCTGAATATGTAGTTTGGAGTGCAGCTTCTGAACAATGGGTTCCTAAAAGCCATGAATCTCACACCAGACAATGCTGATTAAAATTCATTGAATAGACAATAGACAATAGGTGCAGAAGTAGACCATTCAGCCCTTCGAGCCTGCACCGCCATTTTGAGACCATGGCTGATCAATTACTATCAATACCCGGTTCCTGCCTTGTCCCCATATCCCTTGATTCCCCTATCCATAAGATACCTATCTAGCTCCTTCTTGAAAGCATCCAGAGAATTGGCCTCCACTACCTTCCGAGGCAGTGCATTCCAGACCCCCACAACTCTCTGGGAGAAGAAGTTTTTCCTTAACTCTGTCCTAAATGACCTACCCCTTATTCTCAAACCATGCCCTCTGGTACTGGACTCTCCCAGCATCTGGAACATATTTCCTGCCTCTATCTTGTCCAATCCCTTAATAATCATATGTTTCCATCAGATCCCCTCTCAATCTCCTTAATTCCAGCGTGTACAAGCCCAGTCTCTCTAACCTCTCTGCGCAAGACAGTCCAGACATCCCAGGAATTAACCTCGTGAATCTACGCTGCACTTCCTCTACAGCCAGGATGTCCTTCCTTAACCCTGGAGACCAAAACTGTACACAATACTCCAGGTGTGGTCTCACCAGGGCTCTGTACAAATGCAAGAGGATTTCCTTGCTCTTGTACTCAATTCCCTTTGTAATAAAGGCCAACATTCCATTAGCCTTCTTCACTGCCTGCTGCACTTGCTCATTCACCTTCAGTGACTGATAAACAAGGACTCCTAGATCTCTTTGTATTTCTCCCTTACCCAACTCTACATCGTTCAGATAATAGCCTTCCTGTTCTTACTCCCAAAGTGGATAACCTCACACTTATTCACATTAAACGCCATCTGCCAAGTATCTGCCCACTCACCCAGCCTATCCAAGTCACCCTGAATTCTCCTAACATCCTCATCACATGTCACACTGCCACCCAGCTTAGTATCATCAGCAAATTTGCTGATGTTATTTTCTATGCCTTCATCCAAATCGTTAACATAAATCAGGGGTGTCAAACTCATTTTAGGTCACGGGCCGGATTGAGCAAAATGCAGCTTCATGCAGGCCGGATCAGTCGGACGCGTGCGAACGCAGCTTTCGTTGCCTCCGTTTTTTCAGCCTGCTCTCATGTGTCTCAGTCTCTGCTATAACTACAAAGTGTTTCACTTTACAAATTCTGTTTCTTATGAAGAAGACTGCCGAATAAACACTAAAAATCCTGAAAACCTGGTACCTGAATAAACTCAACATTAGCCATATCATACGCCATGGGCGCTTTGATTACTGGGGCCAGCTTTAATAGTAATTAGATATTATCTCGCGGGCCAAAGATAATTCCACCGTGGGCCGGATTTGGCCCACGGGCCTTGAGTTTGACATATATGACGTAAATGGTAAACAGCTGTGGTCCCAATACCGAGCCCTGTGGCACCCCACTAGTCACCATCTGCCATTCCGAGAAACACCCATTCACCGCTACCCTTTGCTTTCTATCTGCCAACCAGTTTTCTATCCATGTCAATGTCTTCCCCCCAATGCCATGAGCTTTGATTTTACCCACCAATCTTCTATGTGGGACCTTATCAAATGCCTTCTGAAAATCGAGGTACACTACATCCACTGGATCTCCCCCGTCTAACTTCCTGGTTACATCCTCGAAAAACTCCAACAGATTAGTCAAGCATGATTTACCCTTGGTAAATCCATGCTGGCTCGGCCCAATCCTATCACTGCTATCTAGATATGCCACTATTTCATCCTTAATAATGGACTCTAGCATCTTTCCCACCACCGATGTCAGATGGCAGAGATTGTAGATGGGCCTCGTAGATGGCAGAATGTCTGTGGTGTGGGTGTGAATCGGTGTGGAGTTTGTGTGTAGTTTCAAAGAAAGCATGGTCCATACTAGTGCAATTGTTCTTTGATGTTTAGCACACAAAATATCAAGCCCCACATTGGGCCAGCCAGACCTTTCGACCAAAAGCTTCTCCGAATGATGCCTGCTGTACCTTGCTTTGTCAAATAAAGAAACTGCTTTGTATCTAAGTTGGAGACTACCCAAACTTCTTCTGCAACCTGTATTTGGAGTGTGAAGCAGAACTCGTGGCTCCCTAACTTTCCACAGTAAACCTACAGACAGACAGACATACTTTATTGATCCCGAGGGAAACTGGGTTTCATTACAGCCGCACCAACCAAGAATAGTGAAGAAATATAGCAATATAAAACCATAAATAATTAAATAATAATAAGTTAATCATGCCAAGTGGAAATAAGTCCAGGACCAGGCTATTGGCTCAGGGTGTCTGACACTCCGAGGGAGGAGCTGTAAAGTTTGATGGCCACAAGCAGGAATGACTTCCTATGACGCTCAGTGTTACATCTTGGTGGAATGAGTCCCTGGCTGAATGTACTCCTGTGCCTAACCAGTACATTATGGAGTGGATGGGATTCATTGTCCAAGATGGCATGCAACTTGGACAACTTCATCTTTTCAGACACCACCATCAGAGAGTCCAGTTACACCCCCACAACATCACTGACCTTACGAATGAGTTTGTTGATTCTGTTGGTGTCTGCTACCCTCAGCCTGCTGCCCCAGCACACAACAGCAAATATGATATCACTGGCCACCACAGCCTCGTAGAACATCCTCAGCATTGTCTGGCAGATGTTAAAGGACCTCAGTCACCTCAGGAAATAGAGATGGCTCTGACCCTTCTTGTAGACAGCCTCAGTGTTCTTTGACCAGTCCAGTTTATTGTCCATTCGTATCCCCAGGTATTTGTAATCCTCCACCATGTCCACACTGACCCCTTGGATGGAAACACGGGTCACCGGTGCCTTAGCCCTCCTCAGGTCCACCACCAGCTCCTTAGTCTTTTTCACATTAAGCTGCAGATGATTCTGCTCACACCATGTGACAAAGTTTCCCACCGTAGCCCTGTACTCAGCCTCATCTCCCTTGCTGATGCATCCAACTATGGCAGAGTCATCAGAAAACTTCTGAAGATGGCAAGACTGTGTGTGGTAGTTGAAGTCCGAGGTGTAGATGGTGAAGAGAAAGGGAGACAGGACAGTGTCCTGTGGAGCCACAGTTCTGCTGGCCACCCTGTCTGACACACAGTGTTGCAAGTGCCTGGGCTAAGATTTCTACTGCTATGCTGTGAACCATTTCATTTTAGTAGTTTTCTCTAAAAGCAGTGTGTCCTGCTGGCAGAATGCTTTGATTTTGGCCAAAGGTAAGGAGCTATGTTTCAACTTAGGAATGTTGTGTCAACCAATCAGGATGGTGGGATTGGGAGAAGATTCTAGAGAGAGCTGGGCAGAGAGAGATTTGTGACAGACGGTGGTGTGGTCTTTTGGCAGGAGATGCGGAGAAGAAAAGACACCCTTAGGATTCAAACCGATGGGAAGATGCGATTGCAAGCAGTGCTTTGCGAGAGGAAAGAGTCCAAGATGGGAAGTTCTACCAGTGATTGGTGCTGAAAATTCAGCGCAGTGTGTAACGGTTATGCCAAGCTTTCGGAAAAGATGAGCTCCAACAGTCATGCACATTTAGAATGGTCTAACTGTAATGTGCCCTTTTTTTCCCCTTTCTTTCTCTTAATAACTGTTTGATAAAGCTGAAATTGATAAATATATTTCCTGTATAATTTTATGCTGGTGTATGATTCATCATCTCTTGGTGACCGGTAATTGTGTACGGACAGTACTTACACAGCATTCGCTCAAATCGAGGTTCCGTTAATCGGAACATCCCAACTTTGTTTGGTTGAACCCAAAATCATACCAATCCTAGACATATTATTATAAAGGTGGCCTTCTCTCTGCTGAGTCACATGGCTGTTTGCAGAGGGAGCTACCGAGCCAAATTTGTAAACAAAAGCCTGGTGAGGGGGTTGCAGGCTTTTCAGTTTGTATACAGATCTCCCAGCCACCTGTCTCTTCCGTGGGCTGGTAGAGACTGTGTACCACAGGTACATGGAGTGTGTGAGGCTGCAAATCAATTTACATATTGGACAGGCAGAGCTGTTCTCACCTTCTGGCTGCATTTTAGCCGCACCCTCTTCATCTTCGGTCATCCAGTGGCGGTGGGGGGGGGGGGGGGGGGTACGAGGGGCAGGGAAGGAGGAGGATGTCCTAGGGCTGGATAAGATAATTACCTGTGGGTTCTGGACTTGGGGAGCAGAGGCTGACTGCCTGACAATGTTCGGGGGTATGTCCGTACTTGGGTAACTGTGGAAGAAGAGCCAAGTACACGGAATCTAAAAGCATTTCAGGACTGTTGGGCACTATGAGGGATAAGTGCCATCTTCGAGGATGAGAATGTATTAGTTTAGTCTGAGTTAGTCAGGATTTGTCTGGGCTTTTCTTGCAACGTGATTGTACAATAGCAGTGGTCTGAATTTATAATGTATTTTAGAAGGAAGTGACAGAGGCCAAGTGCACCCGGCAAGTTCCCAGTGCGCTGGTCTGCTTTATTTCAGGATATAATAATAATAACAACAATAACTTATTTCTAGAGCACTTTTTCAAACAAATGATGTAGTTCTAAGTGCTTCCAATGGGATAAAGAGCAGACATGAAAATAAAAGACAAAATGACGTTCGTTAAAAGCAAGGTTAAATAAATAGGTTTTAAGCTGCTGTTCAAAAGTGGCAACCGAGTCTTCATCCCTTACAGTTTTCAGTATTAAATTCCAGAGTTTTTAACAAAAGGGACCTGCTCATGATCGTTTGTGGGAGACTATTTAAATCAGAGAGACTGGCAGAAAAAGATCTGATAGCTCGAGCAATATTATAAAGTGAAAGCAGTTCTGTGATGCATCCTGGTTCTCAGTCCCAGACCACTGAAAACAAGAGAACTTGAAACTCAATTCTACAAGATACAGGAAGCCAATGCAGAGTAGTTAGGACGGGAATGATATGCTCTCATCCTAGTTTTAGTTCAAACTCCAATAGCAGTGCTCTGAATCAGTTGAAGTTTGTCTATAGATCACTTTGGAAGACCAGTAAAAAGTGCATTGCAGTAATCTAGTCAATTTGATATAAAGCAACACACACTAAAATCTGGAGGAACTCAGCAGGTCAGGCAGCATCCATGGAAATGAACAGACAGTCGACATTTCAGACGAGACTCGTCTCCAGGACTGAGAGGAAGGGGGAAAGATACTAGAATAAAAAGGTGGGAGAGGGGAAGGAGGCTAGGTGGATGGTGATAGGTGAAGCCAGGTGGGTGGGAAAGGTCAAGGGCTGGAGAAGAAAGAATCTGATAGGAGAGGAGAGTGGACGATGGGAGAAAGGAAAGGAGGAGGGGACCCAGGAGGGGGTGATAGGCAGGTGAGAAGAGGTAAAAGGTTAGAATGGGAAATGGGGGTGGAATTTGTCTACTGGAAGGAGAAATCGATATTCTTGCCATCAGGTTGGAGGCTGCTCAGACAGAATGGTTTATAAAAGATGTCGGTTGACAGTCTGTCTCCAGAGATGGTGACAGAGAGATCAAGAAAGGGGAGGGAAGTGTTCAAGCGAAGGGTGGAAGTTAGAAGCAAATTTGATAAAATTGATGAGCTGAGCATGGGTGCATGAAGCAGCACCAATGCAGTCGTCAATGTAGTGGAGGAAGAGGAGGAGAATTTCTGGGGAAGCTTGGAACATCGACTGCTCCACGTAGCCAATAAAAAGGCAGGCATAGCTGGTGTCCATGGCTCCCCTCCAGTCTGGAGACAGTGGGAAGAGCTGAAGGAAAAATTGTTCAGGGTGAGGACCGATTCTGCCAGATAAAGGGTGGTGATAGAGGAGAGTTGGCTGTCTCTTTTGTCAAGAAAGAAGTGGAGAGCTTTGAGGACTTCTTGATGGGGGATAGAAGTGCATCAGGAAGATGAGGCGGTCAGGGCCAGAGAACTTAAAGCTACTGAGGCGATCGAGGGCATGAGAAGTTTAATGGATGTACAGGCTGAACAAGATTGTTGCTTCACAACAGTTAGTCAGCTCTCTTTGCGGACACTTTACTTGTGGTTACTGTTTGCATGGCATTTTTTCATTGTACATTTGGTTTATAAAGAAGTCGGTTGACAGTTTGTGTTCAGCCGTCTTTTCCATGGTTTGTTCTATTATTTTATTTTCTTACAGGCATGATGTGTTTTTTTTATTCTCTGCACATTGGGTGTTGGACAGGTTTTCATATATGGGGTTTGTTTTCCGGTTTCTTTGTTTTGTGGCTGCCTGTTAGGAGACGAATCTCAAAGATATATAATGTCTACATACTTTGATAATAAATGTACTTCGGACATTGAGAAGAGACTGAACCAAGGAGGGTAGAATGGAATTGACATAGAAGGACACAAGTTCAGTGGGGCAGGAGAAGGCAGAGACAACAGGCCTACCCGGGAGACTGGTTTGGGACCATTCGATATAAAGGTGTTCATACCTCCAGCTCCCCAGTGACCACTCAGAACTCAACCATCTGGATCCCTGCTTTCCATTACTGATGCTCTTCCCCCTCAACTCATCGTCACTGAATTGCGGCCTAGTTTGGCCTCTCTGTGTCCGATCGCATCAGTGCCTGGGCACAGAGGGAGTGACCCTTTTCAGTCTGCTTTCTCGTACTGACGTCTACTCTGCTTGCATGCACAGCACACAAAGATAGTAGAGGGTGGAGTCCCAGTCAGGAACTCTCTCCCCACCCAAGAACTGAACTCATTAGTCACCTTCACTTGCTACGTGGAACTGTTTATTTTTAACCACATCAATAGCCTGAAGTGAAAAGAAACTTGCTGCTCCCAGCTCAAACACAGAACAGTACATCCCTCAGCTCATGATGTTGTTCTGACCTTTTTAGCCCACTCGGGATCAACCTTCCCTCCCACACAGGCAACCATTTTTCTTTCATCCATCTACAAATCTTGTCAAGCCCCCTAACGTGTCTGCCTCTATCAGCAACCTGGCCACCCGATGCCTGGGCAGTCCATGAAAACCACCTCACTATCATGCCCTCTCTTCGCACTACTTCATTTTTTCTCATTGAATATGGTATATTTCTCATTGTAACTTTTATTAACGTTTACGTATTGCACTGTACTGCTGCCACAAAACACCAAGCCTCACGTCAGTGACACTGGATCTGATTCTGAACGTGCATTACAGGCACCCGTATGGTGGTTGTCTCTCGGAGTCCAAGGAAGACTAAACATTGTGCAGTCATTTGTGGATACGCATGCGGCTTCAGAGGCCGAAGGCTGAAGCACACATGCGGTTGCAGGTTGGACGTGGAATGGCGGCTGTTGGAACAGGTGCATGCACAGCTTTGTGTTGTTGGTCTCTTTAGCCAGAGGGTGGTGAATCTGCAGAATTCATGACCACAGATGGATATGGAGGCAGGTCATTGGGTACATTTAAAGCAGAGGCTGATGGATTCTAGATTAGTGAGGTTCTGGGGAGAAGGCAAGAGGATGTAAGTCAGCCATGATGGAATGGTGATGGGCTGAATGGCCTAATCTCACTCCCCTGTCTGAGGGTCTTATTAACTGTTTCTCTTCCCACAGATGTGGTCTGACCAGCACAGTGTTTCAGCAGTCTGTTCCTGCTCCCTCTACACTCCTGTCCAACCTCATAAGCACTTGTCTATCCAAAACCTGACTGTCGAGCGCAGGAGGCTGTGTGAACAGTGTGGAGGAGCAGACCCTCACATTGCATCTAGGTAGCCTCCCTGGCAGATCTCAAGTTAATCAAGTCCTATTCACACAGCCTCCCTGTGTGCATCCATCAGCTCCCTGTCTGACTACACCACTGTTTTAAATTTCCAAATCCTTCCCCATTTCTGGTCTCAACATTAGAATCCTGGCAGCTTATATAACACAAAAGGCCATGTGGCTGAATGCAGGGGTCCGCTCAAACATAAAGCAGAGAGAACCAACATTTGAGACCCTTAAAAAGGAAAAACAGGCAAATCATATTACATGCGATGCAAGCTCCTGTACAGCATAGAAATATGTTTCATAGAAACATAGGGCACCACGGTAGTGAGTGGAACAGGCTCGATGGGCCAAATGGCCTGATTCTGCTCCCATGTCTCATGGTCTACAGCAGGAGAATGCAGTTGAGGGATAAAGAAAACAGCCATCATCGAATGGCGGATCAGACTCGATGGGCTGAATGGCCTTGTACTGCTATGTTGATAGTGACACATACTGACACAAGTATATGAAATGAATTTGTACACGATGACACACGTAAACATACATTTTATGCATATATTATATATTTATATTCAGTCCTACTGAGGTAAGCAACAGTATAGAAGCTGGCCATTTGGCTCTGTGTTCCAGCAATCCAGTGCACAGCCCTGCACAATCTTTCCCTTCTCAACACTCCCGTTCAGTGTGTTCCCAGCATTGCACTGGCTGTGTTGGCTCTGATTCCTCTGCCAATCGCTTTCACTCTCCATCCCCAGTTCCTCAATGGGGGGAAGTTTAGTTTCTCTTGTCTTAATGCCTCAAATCCCTCTATCAGACACGCTCACAACCTCCTCCGTCATGAGAAGAACCTTCTCCTGTCTCTCCGCCAAACTAAATTCCCTCAAACCTGGAATGATTCCAGTGAATCTCTCGGACACCCCCTCCAAAGTCACCACATCTTCCCCACAGTGTGGTGCCCAAAACTGGCCGTAGTGCTCTAGGCCTGACCAGTGTTTTTTTTTTAAAAGGGTCAACATAGTTTCCTTGCTGTGCATTTTCATCAGCCTGTCCTGCCTACTTAGATGAGTTATCCACAAATAGGAACATGCAGGGAAGGGAGTGATATGGACCATGTGGCATCATGTTGGGTATTGAGTGTGTTGGCCAAGGTGTCTGTGTCAGTGGTGTACTGTTCCCCTCCATCAGACCCTCATGGTACCTGCACCTCACCAGGTTTATACAAAGAGCAACAAACTCGAGATGACTTCGGTATGTCCCCAAATCCCTCACAGGATTCCACCGTCTGGATTACTTTGCAACACGCACAAAATGCTGGAGCACCTCAGCCAGTCAGACGGCATATGAACAGACAACGATTCAGGCCAAGACCAATCATCAGGACGAGAAAGGAAGGGTCGAGAAACCAGGACACAACGGTGGGATGAGGGAAGGACGACAAGTTAGAAGGTTATAAGTGAATTTTAATTCCTATCCCCAGGGGGGAGAGGGTCGGGGGGACGGATGGGGGGAGAGGAGGAGGAGGAGAGGGACGGGGAGAGAGGAGGAGATGAGGGACGGGGAGAGAGGAGGAGGAGGAGAGGGACGGGGAGAGAGGAGGAGGAGGAGAGGGACGGGGAGAGAGGAGGAGGAGGAGAGGGACGGGGAGAGAGGAGGAGGAGGAGAGGGACGGGGAGAGAGGAGGAGGAGGAGAGGGACGGGGAGAGAGGAGGAGGAGGAGAGGGACGGGAGAGAGGAGGAGGAGGAGAGGGACGGGAGAGAGGAGGAGGAGGAGAGGGACGGGGAGAGAGGAGGAGGAGGAGGAGAGGGACGGGGAGAGAGGAGGAGGAGAGGGACGGGAGAGAGGAGGAGGAGGAGGAGAGGGACGGGAGAGAGGAGGAGGAGGAGGAGAGGGACGGGAGAGAGGAGGAGGAGGAGGAGAGGGACGGGAGAGAGGTGGAGATGAGGGACGGGGAGAGAGGTGGAGATGAGGGACGGGGAGAGAGGAGGAGATGAGGGACGGGGAGAGAGGAGGAGATGAGGGTTAGGGGAGAGAGGAGGAGGAGGAGAGGGACGGGGAGAGAGGAGGAGGAGGAGAGGGACGGGGAGAGAGGAGGAGGAGGAGAGGGACGGGGAGAGAGGAGGAGGAGGAGAGGGACGGGGAGAGAGGAGGAGGAGGAGAGGGACGGGAGAGAGGAGGAGGAGGAGGAGAGGGACGGGGAGAGAGGAGGAGAAGGAGGAGAGGGACGGGGAGAGAGGAGGAGGAGAGGGACGGGAGAGAGGAGGAGGAGGAGGAGGAGAGGGACGGGAGAGAGGAGGAGGAGGAGGAGAGGGACGGGAGAGAGGTGGAGATGAGGGACGGGGAGAGAGGTGGAGATGAGGGACGGGGAGAGAGGTGGAGATGAGGGACGGGGAGAGAGGTGGAGATGAGGGATGGGGAGAGAGGTGGAGATGAGGGACGGGGAGAGAGGTGGAGATGAGGGACGGGGAGAGAGGAGGAGATGAGGGACGGGGAGAGAGGAGGAGATGAAGGACGGGGAGAGAGGAGGAGATGAGGGTTAGGGGAGAGAGGAGGAGATGAGGGACGGGGAGAGAGGAGGTGAGGGTTAGGGGAGGAGAGGGATGGGGGGTATAAAGAGGGAGGACGGGGATGAAGGCCATGTGAGGAGTGTACTGAGAGGGATGGGATAGGATAGGACAGATGCCGATAAGGGAGACGGAAGGGCCCGGCCATCCTTACCGGTGGTGGTGAGGACGGTGGCGGCGAAGAAGAGTGAGGAGGTGAAGTCCCAGTTCCACTTGCCGCTGCTGTTATTCAGCGCCGACACACCGTAGTTGTTCGCCTCCAGGACGCGGGCGAGGAAGCGCTCCAGCATGTCCGGGTCCAGGCACGAGTTGTCCTGTACGAACTGGCTCTTGAGCTGCCTCAGCTTCCGGCGGAGCTCATCCTCGTACGGCAGTTCGAGCGAGGAGAAGAGCAGGGCGCCGCAGCCCAGGTACAGCAGGTAGGCGAGGGACAGCAGGCAGAAGCCCACGCTCGACCGATTCCGGTGCAGCCAGCGAAGGCCCGAGCCCTGGCTCCCGGCCCCGCTCAGCCCGGCCGGCATCTTCGCCCGGCCGATCGCTGCTCGTCGCTCCCAGCCAGCAGCCTCCGCCTCCGCGCCGCAGCGCGCTGACCAACTGACGTCTGCAGGTAAAGCGGGAGGGGTGGGGAAGAGTGAGCAGGGTGACACCCCCGTCCCCTCCCCTCCTCTCCCTCCCCTCCCTCGAACCGGACTCCCAACTCGTCCCCTCCCCTCCCTCGAACCGGACTCCCGACTCGTCCCCTCCCCTCCCTCGAACCGGACTCCCGACTTGTCCCCTCCCCTCCTCTCCCTCCCTCCCTCGAACCGGACTCCCAACTCGTCCCCTCCCCTCCCTCGAACCGGACTCCCAACTCGTCCCCTCCCCTCCCTCGAACCGGACTCCCGACTCGTCCCCTCCCCTCCCTCGAACCGGACTCCCGACTTGTCCCCTCCCCTCCTCTCCCTCCCTCCCTCGAACCGGACTCCCAACTCGTCCCCTCCCCTCCCTCGAACCGGACTCCCAACTCGTCCCCTCCCCTCCCTCGAACCGGACTCCCGACTCGTCCCCTCCCCTCCCTCGAACCGGACTCCCGACTTGTCCCCTCCCCTCCTCTCCCTCCCTCCCTCGAACCGGACTCCCAACTCGTCCCCTCCCCTCCCTCGAACCGGACTCCCGACTCGTCCCCTCCCCTCCCTCGAACCGGACTCCCGACTTGTCCCCTCCCCTCCTCTCCCTCCCTCCCTCGAACCGGACTCCCAACTCGTCCCCTCCCCTCCCTCGAACCGGACTCCCAACTCGTCCCCTCCCCTCCCTCGAACCGGACTCCCGACTTGTCCCCTCCCCTCCTCTCCCTCCCTCCCTCGAACCGGACTCCCAACTCGTCCCCTCCCCTCCCTCGAACCGGACTCCCGACTCGTCCCCTCCCCTCCCTCGAACCGGACTCCCGACTTGTCCCCTCCCCTCCCTCGAACCGGACTCCCGACTCGTCCCCTCCGGGCTGACCTTGCTCATGGCGGCAAGGGTTGGGATGATCAGGGGAACATTCCCACTGTACAGTGTTGGGGAGCAATATTCCTATTAGGAAGAATCGGGATACAGCATCCCCTCCGGGAAGGTCAGAGCAGCAACATTCCTATCGGATTCCTCCGAAAGGGCGAGAGGAACATCATTCCAAAACTCCCACTGGGGACCAACGTTCTCTCTGGGAGGGACAAGGGGAGTAACATTCCCTCAGGGGAGACCGGCATTCCCTTTTGGGGCTGCGGTGTTGTATCTCTCTCCCTCCTCCGCCACTTTTTGCGTTGAGCCGCTGGATCACCCGTACTCCGGAACACGCTAATCCGGTTCTAGCCGCTCTCCAGTGCCCTGAAGACAACCCAGTTGTTTTAGCATCGAGGGGGAGAAAACTCCCTTCGTAATTACAAACCCACTATTGAAAGTGTCGAAGGCCATTTCAAACCCTGGTTTACCGTTTGATCGGTGGGTTTTCACTCACACCGGGGCTAGGCGGAACCTCTCGGGTACTCCACACAACCTGCCGCTGAGTGCTGGAAATGGCCCTCAGAGAGGAATTTAGTATTCTGTAGCGGCATGGCCACCTGTGTCACACATTTATGTGTGAGTGCATTACTACTTGTGCAAATTTACCAGTCTGTGCATTTTGTGTAGTGCATGTATCTATATCATTAACCTACGACTCCAATATGTACATCGGCTCCTCCCCTTCCTTGTCTTCTGCGAGCGTATCATTCTATTCCCCGTTCCTCTGTCCCATGCTCTCTTCCAATACATCTCCTACACCAATAGATTTCAATGTTCTCCCAATCATGGAGTTTAGAAAAATAGAGGTAATTTCTAAAGTAAGTACATGTTCGGCACAGCATTGTGGGCCGAAGGGCCTGTATTGTGCTGTAGGTTTTCTGTGTTCTTTCTAACCACCATACTAGTCTTACAAGCTGCTCAACAGCAGCTTTACGAACTTCTCGCTGCCTCGGTAAAGCAGCCAACATAATCTCCAACCACCCCAGACATTTGTTCTTCTCCCCTCTCCCTTCGGGCAGGGAAGCCTGAGAGAATGTGCCACCAGGTTTCTATCCCACCAGCTCGTCAATGGTCCTCTGTACGATAAGATGGACTTGGCATCACAGTCTACCTTGTTATGATCTTGCACTTTATCATTTATCTGCACTTAGCTTTTACACTGTATCCTGCATTGTTATTGTTCTACCTTATTCTAGTTCAATGCACTGTATCGTTTCTCTGTCTGTGTGAGAATAACAGCCCAATACCAGTACCACTATGCACAGGTGCGGTGAAAATCTTACTTGCAGCAGAGTCACTGCACAATGCCTGGTATCAGCAGCATTTGTCCTGATCCTGGGTTTTGGCCCAAAGCATCAATTATCTATCCCCCCCCCCCCCCCCCAATACCACTTGCTGAGTTCCTCCAGCATTTTGTGTGTGCTGCTCAAGGTTTCCAGCATCTGCAGAATCTCTTATAAGTTGAAGATAAATAAGTTGAAGATAAATTATGCATTTCTTCACAAGAAAGAACAGATTTAGAACAAAGACAGTCCGTTTTAGGACAAAGTGGTCGTGGTGATGCTGAACTGAGATAGCAATTGGGATTGTGAGGTAACTGTACTTGAACCTGGAGGGGTGAAACTTTGGGCTTCTGTACCTTGTATTCTTTGTTCTCCTTTTTCTGCCTTCACCTACTGCATCCTCCTCCCTTACTTCTCACGGCCTCCTGTGTCACTGTGTGTTCCCACAGGCAGCATCTCAACTGTTACCCTACAGCTGACTGGATTCTGTTAGTTCACTAATTACAAGGTACCTCTGTGTAAACCTGTCTGTAATCCAGATTGGCAAGATGCTGGGTTGGAAGAGGGAGAGGAGACAGATTGAATAGAATGATAGAGCACTACAGCATCACGGTTAACGTAACGTTATTACAGATTGGGGCGTTCCAGAGTTCAACTCCGGCACCGTTCTGTAAGGAGTCTCTATACGTCCTCCCCGTGGAATGTGTGGGTTTCCTCTGGGTCTCCCGGTTCCCTCCCACAGTGTTGGATATTGTCCTGTGATTGGGGTGTTCCGGAGTTCAACTCCGGCACCGTTCTGTAAGGGGTCTCTATACGTCCTCCCCGTGGAATGTGTGTAAATCATAGCTCTCCATCCATGTACTTACCCAAATATCTCTCTGAAATCAAACCCACATCTGCCACTTCCATTTGCAGCTCATTCCACACTCACACCACCTTCTGAGTGAAAACATTCCCTCCCATGTTCCCTTAAAATGTTTCACCTTTCACCCTTAATGTGCTCAGTTCTGGTCGCCTCACTACAGGAAAGATGTGGAAGCCATAGAAAGGGTGCAGAGGAGATTCAGAAGGATGTTACCTGGATTGGGGAGCAAATCTTATGAGAATAGGTTGAGTGAAATTGGCCTTTTCTCCTTGGAGCGACGGAGGACGAGAGGTGACCTGATAGAAATGTATAAGATGATGAGAGGCATTGATTGTGTGGATAATCAGAGGCTTTTTCCCAGGCCATTTCAGGTTGCCACAAGAGGACACAGGTTTAAGGTGCTGGGGAGTAGGTACA
This sequence comes from Hemitrygon akajei, assembly GCF_048418815.1. Classification (NCBI taxonomy): domain Eukaryota; kingdom Metazoa; phylum Chordata; class Chondrichthyes; order Myliobatiformes; family Dasyatidae; genus Hemitrygon; species Hemitrygon akajei. The sequence goes on from NC_133132.1 coordinate 99,030,595, forward strand.
GAGGAGATGTCAGGGGTAAGTTTTTTACACAGAGAGTGGTGAGTGCGTGGAATGGGCTGCCGGCAACGGTGGTGGAGGCGGATACGATACGGTCTTTTAAGAGACTTTTGGATAGGTACATGGAGCTTAGAAAAATAGAGGGCTGTGGGTAAGCCTAGTGATTTCTGAGATAGGGACATGTTCAGCACAACTTTGTGGGCCGAAGGGCCTGTATTGTGCTGCAAGTTTCCTATGTTTCTTAATCTATGACCTCTAGTTCTAGTCTCACCTAACTTGAGTGGAAAAAGTTTTCTTGCACTTACCCTATTTATTCCCCTCATAATTTTGTATATCTCTATCAAATCTCCTCAAATCAAGTCCCAGCAAATGTATGGGCTTTGGGAGAGGAGGGAAACAGGAGACACTGGAGATGTGGAGAGATTGGTGGAGGGGCAGGTAGTGTTGAGGAAACAGGTAGGATGCAGAAGGACTGAGACAGATCAGATTAGGAGAATGGACAAGAAAGTGGCAAATGAAATACAATGTTGAAAAATGCATGGTCATGCACTTTGGTAGTAGAAATAAATGTGTGGACTACTTTCTAAACGGGGAGAAAATCCAGGAATCTGAGATGGAGAAGGATCTGGGAGTCCTTATGCAGAACACCCTGAAGGTTAACTTGCAGGTTGAGTCAGTGGTGAGGAAGGCAAATGCCATGTTAGCATTCATTTCAAGAGGTCTAGACTACAAGAGCAAGGATGTGATGCTGAGGCTCTATAATGCACTGGTGAGGTCTCCTCACCTTGAGTATTGTGAACAGTTTTGGACCCCTCATCTCATCTCAGATGTGCTGGCTTTGGAGAGGGTCAGAGGATGTTCCAGGAATGAAAGATGATAATTGAGTTGGAAGGATTAGTACAGGCAGTGATTGGGAGAGAATAGTTTTGGGATGGAAATGATGTCATATTGCTGTAATAGATATGTGCACCATTTGTTTCTGAATGACTTTGGAACGGATGCAGAGTTGGTAAGAACAGGATACAAGGTCACTTTTAACAGAATTACTGTTTACATAATATTGCAATTGTTATATTAAACCTGTCCCAAGCCAGCTCATTCTGAAACGCTTAACTCCATCTGTAGTCTCTAACTGTACTTGATACTTCTCTTTAATGGAACCCAGGGTGTATCCAATTGCCAACTGGTAACTTCTCCGGACACACTATTGGACTGTGTAGTATTGTGTGCACAACATCTGCTACGCTTCGTGCAGCAGGGACCAGGTTGGCGGTGACAGAAACAGGAAGAGGACGTTCTGCTGCTCAGTCCTGCATTATTGCCGCATTTAGCTGGGGGCAGGATAGGTTTGTGTTGTCTTCTCAGTGGGAGAGACTTGGACAAGGGGGTGTAATTATAGAAGAATCAGAATCAGGTTTATTCACACTGAAATTTGCTGCTGTTTTGCAGTAGCAATGCAGTGCAATACATAAAAATTACTCAACTTACAAAAAATAAATAAATATTGCAGAAGAGATTGTGTTCATGGATTCAGGGAGCACACAGAAATATGATGATGGAGGGGTAGAAGCTGTTTTTGAATAGTTGGCTGTGCATCTTCAGGTTCCTGTACCTCCTGCCCAATGGTAGTAACAAGAAGATGGCACATCCTGGATGGTGATGGTCCTTAATGGATGCACTATCTTCTGGAGGCATTGCTTCTTCAAGATATCCTCGGTTATAGAGAGGGCTGTAGCTGCGATGGAGCTGACCAAGTCAGCACCTCTTGAGATCCTGTGTATTGGAAGCTCCCACAGCAGGCTGACTGCTCCCCTCTCTACTTCTATAGAAATACAAGAGCCTTTAGTGACATACCAAATCTCCAAGAAGTTGAACCTCTGGCCTGCTGCCTTTGTGATTGTATCGATTTGTTGAGACCTGGACAAATCCTCCAAGGTGCTGCTCATTAAACACTGAGGTACATAGGGAGGGTGGTATTCTCTTCCTCGAGGGGTTGTGTTAGCTGATTTATTAGAGATGTTCAAAGCAGTGGCAGATTCAGAGCTCTCAGTTCCCTGACTGAGGGATCAGGAAAGCTCTGGGGGACTAGCACAGAAAAAAGTTGAGGAGAGCATAGATCAGCCATGATCATATTGAATGGTGGAACAGGCCAGAGGGGCTGAATGGCCTCCTCTTGCTCCTATTTTCTCACATTCATGTCAATATCTTCCTCTTGGTTTTCACTACTGTCAGTCACATGTCCCAGGAATACTCCAGGAATGAAAAGGTTACCGTATGAGGAACGTCTGGTAGCTCTTGGGCTGTATTCACTGGAGTTCAGGAGAATGAGGGGGGATCTCATAGAAACATTCCGAATGTTAACAGGTCTGAACAGATTAGATATGGTAAAGCTATTTCCTATGGTAGGGGATTCTAGGACAAGAGGGCATGACTTCAGGATTGAAGGATGTCCTTTTAGAACTGAAATGTGGAGAAATTACTTTAGTCAGAGGGTGGTAAATCTGTGGAATTTGTTGTCACGAGTGGCTGTGAAGGTCAAGTCATTGGGTGCATTTAAGGCAGAGATAGATAGGTTCTTGATTAACCAGGGTATCAAAGGCTACTGAACCAAGTATACTGAGTCAAAGAGTTTCTCCAGAACTCCTTCTTGGATTTAACTATGATCTCCATTCAGCAGCCAAGGAAATGGTAGTAAGTGATCTTGTTATCTTACCACACTGTTGTTTGTGGAATCTTGTAGTGCCTAATGTTTCTCACAGTACAATGGTGACTACAACTTGAAAACTTTCCTTCAGAACTGGAATACCCTGAGATTATAAAACAAAACAATTCTTTTGTCGTCATTATGTAGGGCAGCCCAAATCCCCTGCATGTGACCATACCAGCCTCCTTTCACGATCAGAAGCCAAGTCCCATCAGAATCAATAGACTTTATTAGAATATAACAATCAGAATCATATTTATTAACACTAACATCTGTTGTGAAGTTTCCTGCTTTGCAGCAGCAGTACAGTACAAAACATAAAAATTACCATAAATTAGAATGAGAAATATAAAAAATAAATTAGTGCAAAAAGACAACAAGAAGTCAGATAATGTTCATGGGTTCACGATCCATTGATAAATATGATGGCGGAGGGGAGGAACCTATCCCTAGAGTGTTGAGAGTGCGTCAGACTGATGTCATTAAAGCATGGCAGAGACCTTTTCCTGCCATTGTTGCCCATCCTAGACCTCTGTCTCCCTCTTCAACCTTGCCAAGGAGGGCATCCTTCACCTACAACTCTGTGGGTAGCATGGTAGCACAAGGTGCTTTAGTGCTCTTCTCTACAGTGCTAGCGATCACTGATTGCAGTTCGATTCCCACCACAGTCGATAAGGAGTTTGTAAATTTTCTCCCTCTGGGTGCTTCGGTTTTCTCCCGAGTTTCAAAGACCTACGAGTTAGGGTTAGTAAGTGGTGAGCAATCTTTGTTGGTGCTAAAAACATGGTAACCTTTGGCACAATGCTTGGACTGCATTGGCCATTGACACAAATGATGCATTTCACTGTGTTTTGATGTACCCGTGACCAATAAAGCTAATCTAATCACCGGCTGCACAGGCACGCAAGTAAAGTCAAACACAGATGTTGTACCAAGGATCACTGTTGGCACATTGCCATCCTTGTAAAACATTTTTTCTTAAGAATTTGCAACCACCCTATAAAATGGTTCCTGATATTGAATGGGCCAATAATCTCTGCACTTTTAATGATATCAGAACCACAAGGGTTATAACTAGAGAGACTAGTACTTTGTTTTCCTGGGTACAGAAGATTAAGGTGAGACTGAATAAAGAAGCTCCTCCAAGAGGACCACAATCTTGTCGTGGTTTGGAGGCTTGCGTGCATCAATGACCTGGAGAGCTATGTTGGATGGAGTCAGGGCTTTATGGTTTGGCTTTTGGTAGGGTCACCCATACCAAACAGATCAAAGGGTAGAAGCCAGATTAAGAGTGTCCATTGGTCCTCCAGGTTCGGGGGTTCAGCTCAGGGCTAACAACACTGAATGGTAAAACAAAATTGTTATGGCAATAGCAATGAAGAATCCTTGTACATCTGAGTGCGATGGTATTACATAAGCCCATAAGATATAGGAACAGAAGTAGGCCATTCAGCCCATCGAGTCTGCTCCACCATTCCATTATGGGCTGATCCAATTCTTCCAGTCATCCCCACTCCCCTGCCTTCTCCCCAGACCCTTTGATACCCTGGCTAATCAATAACCTATCTGCCTCTGCCTTAAATGCACCCAATGACTAGGATATGGATTTATGGATATCTTCAACCTCTCGCTTCGGCAGTGTGAGGTACCCACCTGCCCAGTCTACAATGGGAAAAGCCCTTCCCACCACTGAGCACATTTACAAGGAGTGCTGTCACAAGAAAGCAGCATCCATCACCAAGAATCCCCTCCGTACTGCCATCGAGAAGGAGGTACAGGAGCCTTGGGTCCCACATCAACAGGTTCAGGAACAGTTTTCACCCTTCAAACATCAGGCTCCTGAACCATTGTGGATAACTTCACTCAACTCAGCAGGGAAGTGATTCCACAACCTATGAACTCCTTACACCTCATGTTTTTAATGTTATCTTTTTTATTTCTACAATTTCAGTGTTAGAGTTGTGTTTAATATCACCAGCATGTCGTGGAATTTGTTGTTTTTGCGGTAGCATTATGATGCAATGCGTAATAACAGAAAAAAAAGTGAAATTATGGTAAGCAAAAGTAGAAATGAAAAAAGTAGTGAGGTAGTGTTCATGGGTTCAATGCCCATTCAGAAATCAGATGGTAGAGGGGAATCGGCAGTTTTTGAATCACAGAGTAGGTGCCTTCGGGCTTCTGCACCTCCTTCCTGACAGTAACAATGAGAAGGGGACATGCCCTGGGTGATGGGGGTGCTTAATGGTGGTTGCCCTCCTGGATACTAGAGACGAGTGCCCAAGTTGGACCTCAATAAGTTTACAACTCTGCAGCTTATTTTGAACCTGTACGTAGCCCACCACCACCCCCTGCCCCATACCAGATGGCGATGCAGCCCTATAGCCGCAAGAAAATGAATCTTAAGGTAGTATACTTATACTGTAAGTGATTTGATAATAGACTTTACTTTATGGAGGTGGAGTTCAGATGGCGCCAAATGGCGACTCCTTTGCTTGCATCTTCAAAAACGTCTCTATTTCCATCTTTAATATCTTTATTTTTCCCTTTCAAGGTTTGTTTGAAGACCCTGACCTGGAGTTACAAGCTGACTTCGGTTCTTTGCAGGAATGGGACCCGTTATCGGGGTTTCAGGACCGGCCAATGTTCTCAGGGTTTGGCCTGAGAGTCCCGATCGTGTCCGGAAGCCTAATATCTCGGGGCTCTGGAGACAGGCGGGTCGAGGGCCGGCATCACGGCAGGAGACTCGCGTGTCGTCAGGGAGGCCAGAAACCTTTCACTGTGGGCCCAAAGACCTGAGATTTTTGCAATCTTTGAGCACAGAGCTTGAAAAAAGCAACAAAACAGACTTTTTAACATCGTAAACCAACAGGTTGTTGTTATGTCTCTCGCTCGCTGTGAAAATGGGGGACACCGCCCTCTCCCTTATTAGGGATAGAGAGAACCTGTGGGTTGCTGGATGAATTGCGATAGTCTTTGGGGTAACTGCCAGGTCTGTGTCGTTGCTATCGCCTAGCTCACGCTTCTGCTCGATAGCGGGTCACTTCTTGTTTTGCCGGTGGGGGGGAGGGGGGATCGTGGCTCGCTGCCGCTTATGCATAGGAGGGGGGATCTTGGGGGGGACTTTGGGGTTCTCACGTTTAACTGTCGTTCATTCTTTGGGGAACTTCTCTGTTTTCATGGATGTTTTGCAAAGAAATAACATTTCAGGATGTATATCGTATTCGTTTCTCTGACAGAACCTTTGAACTTTGATCTTGCATGAGGGAGTGTGCTCTGTGTGGGAGCAATGAAGGTGAATGGTGTGGACCCAACTAAGGGGGAGTGGGGGAGCAGAGGAACAGAAAATAAGGGGTAACTCATAGGGGGGGCACACTTCGGCATTAGATGGTAATTAGCCTGAATGGTTCCAGACATTAACATGAAGTGTCACCTCACTTAACAGCTCCTCACCCACCAGGGATAGGTTCCTCTTGTCCTCACCTACCACCCCACCAGGGATAGGTTCCTCTTGTCCTCACCTACCACTCCACCAGGGATAGGTTCCTCTTGCCCTCACCTACCACCCCACCAGGAATAGGTTCCTCTTGCCCTCACCTACCACCCCACCAGGGATAGGTTCCTCTTGTCCTCACCTACCACCCCACCAGGGATAGGGTTCCTCTTGTCCTCACCTACCACCCCACCAGGAATAGGTTCCTCTTGTCCTCACCTACCACCCCACCAGGGATAGGTTCCTCTTGTCCTTACCTACCACCCCACCAGGAATAGGTTCCCCTTGTCCTCACCTACCACCCCACCAGGGATAGGTTCCCCTTGTCCTCACCTACCACCCCACCAGGGATAGGTTCCTCTTGTCCTCACCTACCACTCCACCGGGGATAGGTTCCCCTTATCCTCACCTACCACCCCATCAGGGATAGGTTCCTCTTGTCCTTACCGACCACTCCACCAGGGATAGGTTCCTCTTGTCCTTACCTACCACTCCACCAGGGATAGGGTTCCTCTTGTCCTTACCTACCACTCCACCAGGAATAGGATTCCTCTTGTCCTCACCTACCACCCCACCAGGGATAGGGTTCCTCTTGTCCTCACCTACCACCCCACCAGGGATAGGATTCCTCTTCTCCACACCTACCACCCCACCAGGGATAGGATTCCTCTTCTCCACACCTACCACCCCACCAGGGATAGGTTCCTCTTCTCCACACCTACCACCCCACCAGGGATAGGGTTCCTCTTGTCCTCACCTACCACCCCACCAGGGATAGGGTTCCTCTTATCCTCACCTACCACCCCACCAGGGATAGGGTTCCTCTTGTCCTCACCTACCACCCCACCAGGAATAGGTTCCCCTTGTCCTCACCTACCACCCCACCAGGGATAGGTTCCCCTTGTCCTCACCTACCACCCCACCAGGGATAGGGTTCCTCTTGTCCTCACCTACCACCCCACCAGGGATAGGATTCCTCTTGTCCTCACCTACCACCCCACCAGGGACAGGGTTCCTCTTGTCCTCACCTACCACCCCACCAGGGACAGGGTTCCTCTTGTCCTCACCTACCACCCCACCAGGGATAGGGTTCCTCTTGTCCTCCCCTACCACTCCACCAGGGATAGGTTCCTCTTGTCCTCACCTACCACCCCACCAGGGATAGGGTTCCTCTTATCCTCACCTACCACCCCACCAGGGATAGGGTTCCTCTTGTCTTCACCTACCACCCCACCAGGAATAGGTTCCCCTTGTCCTCACCTACCACCCCACCAGGGATAGGTTCCCCTTGTCCTCACCTACCACCCCACCAGGGATTTGTTCCTCTTGTCCTCACCTACCACTCCACCAGGGATAGGTTCCCCTTATCCTCACCTACCACCCCCCAGGGATAGGTTCCTCTTGTCCTTACCGACCACTCCACCAGGGATAGGTTCCTCTTGTCCTTACATACCACTCCACCAGGGATAGGGTTCCTCTTGTCCTCACCTACCACCCCACCAGGAATAGGATTCCTCTTGTCCTCACCTACCACCCCACCAGGGATAGGGTTCCTCTTGTCCTCACCTACCACCCCACCAGGGATAGGATTCCTCTTCTCCACACCTACCACCCCACCAGGGATAGGTTCCTCTTCTCCTCACCTACCACCCCACCAGGAATAGGGTTCCTCTTGTCCTCACCTACCACCCCACCAGGGATAGGTTCCTCTTGTCCTCACCTACCACCCCACCAGGGATAGGTTCCTCTTGTCCTCACCTACCACTCCACCAGGGATAGGTTCCTCTTGTCCTCACCTACCACCCCACCAGGGATAGGTTCCTCTTGTCCTCACCTACCACTCCACCAGGGATAGGTTCCTCTTGTCCTCACCTACCACTCCACCAGGGATAGGTTCCTCTTGTCCTCACCTACCACCCCACCAGGAATAGGTTCCTCTTGTCCTCCCCTACCACCCCACCAGCTTCCATGTCTAGCACATAATTCTCCGTACCTTCTGCCATCTTCAATGGGATCCCACCACCGATTATATCTTCCCTCCCCCCACCACTTTCTGCTTTCCACAGGGATCGCTCCCTATGCGACTCCCTTGTCCATTCGTTCCCCCCCCCCCCCCCCATCCCTTCCCACTGATCTCCCTCCTGGCACTTACCCTTGTGAGCGGAACAAGTGCTACACCTGCCCCTACACCTTCCCCCTTACAACCATTCAGGGTCCCAGACAGTCCTACCAGGTGAGGCGACACTTCACCTGTGAGTCTGTTGTGGTCACCTACTGTACCTGGTGCTCCCGGGGTGTCCTCCTGTATATTGGTAAGAGTCGAAGCAGATTTGGAGACTGCTTTGCTGAGTACCTACGCTCAGTCCACCAGGAAGAGTGGGATCTCCCAGTGGCCACCGACTTCTGTTCTACTTCCCATACCAATTCTGACATGGTCTCCTCTACTACTGTAATGAGGCCACACTCAGGTTGGAGGACAACTCTTTTTATTCTGTCTGGGTAGCCTCCAGCTTGTGGGCAGGAACATCAGTTTCTTAAACTTCCCGGTAAGAGTCCCGCCCCTACCCCCACCTTCACCATTCCGCATTCCCGTTTCCCTCTCTCACCTTAGCTCCTTACCTGCCCATCACCTCCCTCTGGTGCTGTTCCTCCTTCCCTTTCTTCCATGGCCTTCTGTCCTCACCTATCAGATTCCCCCTTCTCCAGCCCCTTACCTCTTTCACCAATCAACTTCTGAACTCTTTACTTCACACCTCCCCCCTCCTGGATTCACCTATCACCTTCCACCTTGTACTTCTTCCTGCCCTCCCCCACCTTCTTACTCTAACTTCTTGTCATTTTTCCCCAGCCCTAATGAAGGCTCTTGGCCCGAAACATTGACTGTTTACTCTTCCCCTTAGATGCTGCCTGGCCTGCTGAGTTTCTCCAGCGTTTTGTGTGTGGGTAAGGTTAATCCAGTTTTTGTGGTGCAGAGTACTGTATAGTCACTGGTTGCATCACAGCCTGGTATGGAAACGCCAAAGCTTTTCAACGGAAAATCTTTCAAAAAGTGGTGGATATGGCCCAGTCCATCACAGGTAAAGCTCTCCCCACCAAAGAGCACATCTACACAGAGCTCTATCACCGGAAAGCAGCATCCATCATCAAGGAACCCCATCATCCAGGCCATGCCCTCTTGTTGCTGCCATCAGGAAGAAGGTACAAGGGCCTCAGGACCCACACCACCAGGTTCAGGAACAAATATTACTCCTCAACCATCTGGCTCTTGAACCAGAGCGGATAATGTCACTCAACTTCAACTCTCCCCATCACTGAACTGTTCACTTTCAAGGGCTCTTCATCTCATGTTCTTCATATTTATTTCTTGTTTATTACTTTTTTTTCCTCTTTTATATTTGTACAATTTGGTGTCTTTTGCACATCGGATTTTTTCTGTCCTATTGTGTGGGGTCTTTCATTGTGTTTCTTGGATATATTGTGAACGCCTGCAAGAAAATGAATCTCAGGATTGTATATGTCGATTTATATGTACTTTGATAATAAATTTACTTTGAACTTTTTTTATCTTGGTTGAGTTCTGGGATCCAGATTAGGTCCAAACAGCTGGGAGTACATTAGCAGCATCTGCAGGGCTTTGCACACGAGAATTCTTTCTGTCGGACCGTTCACCCTTTGTCCTCAGTAAGCTGAATTAGTAAGTGATATCCCTTGATATCAGATAACAGCAAACATCCATGTGGACTGCAGAGCTTTAATCTGACCCTGTGCTTGTGGGATAACCTAGCTCTCGCTACTGCAAGAAACAGTCAAATGGCTGGAGAATCTGAGAAGGTCAGGCAGCATCTATGGAGGGGAAAAGCAGCTGACATTTCAGGCCGAGACCCTTCACCGGGGCTGCAGAGTTCCATGGCATGCTGTTATTGCAGTGGTTGAAATTTACAGCCCACTAACCGGCATTCGGCCCATCAACTGCATGATGGTGCTGTACTCCACACATGCCATCTCGTCCTTCCGCCTCTCTCCCTTCACACCGTTTTGCAGTCTAGACAAAGGGTCTTGATCCAAACCATCAACTGTCCATTTCCCTCCATGGATGCTGCTCGACTTGTTGAGTTCGAACAGCGGCTCTTTGTATTTTGCTCCCGATTCTAACACTTGTCTCCATTTTGCTTCTCCACAGCATCGTCCACCAGAGTGAAATCTCACTGCTCTGACCATCTCATCCCAGCCAGGCAGCCTGACTTTATGGGATGCCATCTTCCCGGATCTGGGATATCAGCGTACAATAGGTGGAAGGAGGAGCTGAGTGCCGGATCGTTGGTTGCCTGGTGGTTGAGGGAAGTGTGGAATAGGGAGACCACCTTCCTCTTCCAATACTTCTGCAGGGGATTGCTGGCTTTAGGCTACTGGCACAGAGGCCTGGGTGGGGCAGGCTAGCAATGGTCATATTGAGTTTAGTATTGTCCCATGCAGTAATGTACAATGAAGAGCTTGTCTTGTACACTGTGTGTACAGATCAAATCATTACACGGTGCGCTGAGCTAGAACAAGGTAAAACAATGCAGAATAAAGTGTAACAGCTACAGAGAAACTGCAGCACAGGCAGCCGCTAAAGTGCGAGATCATAAAGAGGTGGATGGTGAGACCAAAAGTCCATCAAACACTCCTCTTATGTTAACACTTTAATTCCCAGGATCATTCCCATGAACCTCCTCTGGACTCTCTCCAATGCCGACATCTCCTTTAGATATGAGGCCCAAAACTGCTCATGCTATTTAAAATGTGGTTTGACTAACGGCTTCTAAAGTCTCAGCATTATATCTTTGCTTTTATATCCTATTCCTTTCGAAGTGAATGCTGGCATCGCAGCTGCCTTCCTTGCCACTGACTCAACCTGCCAGTTAACCTTTGATTCCTGAGTTTGTTCCCAGTTTGCCGTTTCTTCCTTCGACGTTTTGCCCAAGGAGACTTCGGGCCGGGTGGGGGTGGTGGAGGGCAAGAATGAGCTGCAAATCTTATGGATGGCACGGTAGCACAGCGGTTAGCGGAATACTTTACCACGCCAGCAATCAGAGTTCAATTCCTGCCACTGTCTGTCAGGAGTTTGTACGTTGTCCCCGTGACTATCTGGGTTTCCTCCGACATTCCAAAGACATACTGTTAGAGTTAATAAGTTGTGAGCTTACGTTGCTGACCCCGGAAGCACAGCAATACTTGCAGGCTGCACTCAGTACATCCTTGGAGTGTATTCGCCCTTGACACAAAAGTGACACATTGCACTGCATGTTTCAGCATTTTTCAATGCAAATACGGCAAATAGGGCTCATCTTTATCTTCAATCTTTTTCTTAAATGTTCATCAAAGTTCAGGTCAGGCAGGGTCAGTCTGCACCAGCAGGAAATGTAAGTGAAGAAATAATAGGAAGTGAAGGAATGGGGACCTTGTGTTCTCATTTATACTGCAAACTTGTTTAAGCAGGATAGGTAACATCTATGGAAATGAAAAAACAGTCGACATTTCAGACTGACACCCTTCATCAGGACTGGAAAGGAAGGGAGTAAAAACTAGAAGTTCATGGTCAAATCAGGTGGGTGGGGGAGGAAAGGTGAAAGGGGAATTAGAGTGGTGAATGGGAAAAGAGAGAGAAGGAAGGGGGGAAAATTACTGGAAGTTAGACCCCTTCCCCTTTTCTTCCATTTACCATTCTGGTTTCCCTCTCACCCCTCCTTTCCTCCTCATCTGCCCATCACCTCGTCCTGGGTCCCCTCCTCCTTCCCTTTGTCCCACGATCCACGCTCCTCTCCTATCAGATTCCTCCTCCTTCAGCCCTTTACTTTTTCACCTATCACCTCCCTGCTTTGTGCTCCTTACCACCTTCCCCCACCCATTGGTCTGGCTTTCTCCCCACTCCTTTCCAGTCCTGTTGAAGGGTCTCGGTCAGAAACAGCGACGGTTTATTCCTCTCCAGAAATGCTGCCTGACCGCTGGGTCCCCGCAGCAATTTGTGTGTGTTGCTCAGGATTTCCAGCATCCGCACAATCTCTTGTGTCTACGATGGTTAGAGTGTAAAATTGTTATTTTTCTCACATGCTTGCTTATATTTTTATACAATCAAATGCCTGTATATACATGTAATTATCCAGGAATTATAGCGTAGCTGATTCTGTACTTTTCTAGAAGCTTCTTAGTTTTGTGCCACAGGCATCCCAGCACTCGAATCTGGTTGTTGTTATCACTGGAATGCTTTGATATCTTAGTTTTTCCGATAAGACGACCTCGCCTTCTTTGTCTTTTCTTTGTCTTGTTATTCATTCTTGTTACACGTAATAAAACAGCTGTAACCGGTAAGTCTTGTGTATCATTCTTGACTTCAGAATAGCCTTTAGATCGTAAAATCAGCAGGATCCAACATTAGATAAGTGAATTTTATCTGAAGGGAACAGTCTGCGAGTGACGAGCACAGCCTTGATTTATGCTGCCGTGACCATCTCGGGCTAATAAAGTGGAAGTGTAATTTATTATCAGAGTACAGTCAGTATATGACACCACATACCTGAACCACCTTGACATTCATTTCCTTGCAGGCATTTACAGGAAAATAAAGAACTACAATAGAATTTATGGAAAACTGCAAAAGAAGACAAGCTGTGCAAGTAAAGAATACTGAGAACATGAGTTGTAAGGTGTCCTTGAAAATGTGTCTGTAGGTTGTGGAATCATTTCAGAGTTGAAGTGAGTGAAGTTATCCATGCTGGTTCAGGAGGATAATAATTGTTCCTGAACCTGGTGACATGGGACCCAGGGCGCCCGTACCTCCTGCAGGAAGAGAGCATGGCTTTGATGCTGGGGGTCCTAGATGGTGCTTTCTCGTGGCAGTGTTCCATGTAAATGTGCTCCATGGGGAGGGCTTTTCCTGTGATGGGCCAGGCTGTGTTCACCACTCTCTGTAGATGTTCCCATTCCTGGGAACTGGTGTTTCCTACCAGGCCGTGATGCAACCAGTTAGGGTGCATCTATAGAAGTTTGTCAAAGTTTTTGGTGACATGCTGAATCTGCGTAAGTTTACTTAAAAACTTTGAAGTGGATGTTATTTATAGTGGGGGAGTAGAAGGACATTCCTTTAGAACAGAGATGAGGAGGAATTTCTTTAGCCAGAGGGTGGCAAATTCATTGCCACAGACAGATGCAGAGGCCAAGTCATTGGGTATATTTAAAGCAAAGGTTGATAGGTTCTTGCTTAGTACGGGCATCAAAGGTTATAGGAGAAG